>NC_086454.1:36307448-36553431 GCF_028390025.1 Pseudophryne corroboree | reverse complement strand
CCCTACTCTCACCTATACTGACTCACACTGGTACAGCCTCACACCTACCCTACTCCCACCTATACTACTCACACTGGTACACGCCTCACACCTACCCTACTCCCACCTGTACTATTCACACTGGTACACCCCCACACCTACCCTACACCCACCTATACTACTCACACTGGTACACCCCCACACCTACCCTACACCCACCTATACTACTCACACTGGTACACCCTCACACCTACCCTACTCACACCTGTACTACTCACACTGGTACACCCTCACACCTACCCTACTCCCACCTGTACTACCCACACTGGTACACCCTCACACCTACCCTACTCCCACCTATACTACTCACACTGGTACACCTCACACCTACCCTACTCTCACCTATACTACTCACACTGGTACAGCCTCACACCTACCCTACTCCCACCTATACTACTCACACTGGTACACCCTCACACCTACCCTACTCCCACCTGTACTTCTCACACTGGTACAACCTCATACCTACCCTACTTCCACCTGTACTACTCCCACCTACCCTACACCCACCTATACTACTCACACTGGTACACCCTCACACCTACCCTACTCACACCTGTACTACTCACACTGGTACACCCCCACACCTACCCTACACCCACCTATACTACTCACACTGGTACACCCTCACACCTACCCTACTCACACCTGTACTACTCACACTGGTACACCCTCACACCTACCCTACTCCCACCTGTACTACCCACACTGGTACACCCTCACACCTACCCTACTCCCACGTATACTACTCACACTGGTACAACCCCACACCTACCCTACTCCCACCTATACTACTCACACTTGTACACCCCCACACCTACCCTACTCCCACCTGCACTACTCACACTGGTACAATCTCACACCTACCTTACTCCCACCTGTACTACTCACACTGGTACACCCTCACACCTACCCTACTCCCACCTATACTACTCACACTGGTACACCCTCACACCTACCCTACTCCCACCTGTACTATTCACACTGGTACACCCCCACACCTACCCTACACCCACCTATACTACTCACACTGGTACACCCTCACACCTACCCTACTCACACCTGTACTACTCACACTGGTACACCCTCACACCTACCCTACTCCCACCTGTACTACCCACACTGGTACACCCTCACACCTATCCTACTCCCACCTGTACTACTCGCACCTTCCCTACTCCCACCTACACTACAAACACTGGTACACCCTCACACCTACCCTACTCCCACCTGTACTTCTCACACTGGTACACCCCCACACCTACCCTACTCCCACCTGTATCACTCACACTGGTACACCCTCACACCTACCCTACTCCCACCTGTACTTCTCACACTGGGACACCCTCACACCTCCCCTACTCCCACCTGTACTATTCACACCTACCCTACTCCCACCTATGCAACTCACACTGGTACAACCTCACACCTTCCCTACTCCCACCTGTGCTACTCACATTGGTACAACCTCACACCTACCCTACTTCCACCTGTACTACTCCCACCTACCCTACTCCCACCTGTACTACCCACACTGGTACACCTCACACCTACCCTCCTCCTACCTGTACTATTCACACTGGTACAACCCCACACCTACCCTACTCCCACCTATACTACTCACACTGGTACACCCCCACACCTACCCTACTCCCACCTATACTACTCACACTTGTACACCCCCACACCTACCCTACTCCCACCTGTACTACCCACACTGATATACCCTCTCACCTCCCCTACTCCCACCTGTACTATTCACTCTGGTACACCGCCACACCTACCCTACGCCCACCTATACTACTCACACTGGTACACCCCCACACCTACCCTACTCCCACCTGTACTACTCACACTGGTACACCCTCACACCTACCCTACTCCAACCTGTACTATTCACTCTGGTACACCCTCACACCTACCCTACGCCCACCTATACTACTCACACTGGTACACCCCCACACCTACCCTACTCCCACCTGTACTACTCACACTGTTACACCTCACACCTACCCTACTCCCACCTGTATTACTCACACTGGTACACCCCCACACCTACTCTACTCCCACCTGTACTACTCATACTGGAACACCCTCACACCTACCCTACTCCCACCTGTACTACTCACACTGGTACACCTCACACCTACCCTGCTCCCACCTGTGCTACTCACACTGGTACACCCTCACACCTACCCTACTCCCACCTGTACTACCCACACTAGCACACCCTCAAACCTACCCCACTCCCACCTGTATTACTCACACTGGTACACCCTCACACCTACCCTACTCCCACCTGTATTACTCACACTGGTACACCCCCACACCTACCCTACTCCCACCTGTACTACTCATACTGGTACACCCTCACACCTACCCTACTCCCACCTGTACTACTCACACTGGTACACCCTCACACCTCCCCTACTCCCATCTGTACTACTCATACTGGTATACCCTCACATCTACCCTACTCCCACCTGTACTACTCACACTGGTACACCTCACACCTACCCTACTCCCATCTGTATTACTCGCACTGGTACGCCCCCACACCTACCCTACTCCCACCTGTACTACTCACACTGGTACACCCTCACACCTCCCCTACTCCCACCTGTACTACTCACTCTGGTACACTCTCACAACTGCCCTACTCCCACCTGTACTACTCACACTGGTACACCCTCACACCTACCCTACTCCCACCTGTACTACTCACACTGGTACACCCTCACACCTCTCCTACTCCTACCTGTACTACTCACACTGGTACACCCCCACACCTACCCTACTCCCACCTATACTACTCACACTGGTACACCTCACACCTACCCTACTCTCACCTATACTACTCACACTGGTACAGCCTCACACCTACCCTACTCCCACCTATACAACTCACACTGTTACAACCTTACACCTACCCTACTCCCACCTGTGCTACTCACATTGGTACACCCTCACACCTACCCTACTCCCACCTGTACAATCACACTGGTACTACCTCACACCTACCCTACTTCCACCTGTACTACTCCCACCTGTACTACCCACACTGGTACACCTCACACCTACCCTACTCCTACCTGTACTATTCACACTGGTACAACCCCACACCTACCCTACTCCCACCTATACTACTCACACTGGCACACCCCCACACCTACCCTACTCCCACCTATACTACTCACACTTGTACACCCCCACACCTACCCTACTCCCACCTGTACTACCCACACTGGTATACCCTCTCACCTCCCCTACTCCCACCTGTACTACGCACACTGGTACAATCTCACACCTACCTTACTCCCACCTGTGCTACTCACACCGGTACACCCTCACACCTACCCTACTCCCACCTGTATTACTCACACTGGTACACCCTCACACCTACCCTACTCCCTCCTGTACTACTCACACTGGTACACCCTCACACCTACCCTACTCCCACCTGTATTACTCACACTGGTACACCCTCACACCTACCCTACTCCCACCTATACTACTCACACTGGTACTCCCCCACACCTACCCTACTCCCACCTGTACTACTCACACTGGTACACCCTCACACCTACCCTACTCCCACCTGTATCACTCACATTGGTACACCCTCACACCTCCCCTACTCCCACCTGTACTACTCACACTGGTACACCTCACACCTACCCTGCTCACACCTGTACTACTCACACTGGTACACCCTCACACCTACCCTACTCCCACCTGTACTACCCACACTGGCACACCCTCACACCTACCCCACTCCCACCTGTATTACTCACACTGGTACACTCTCACACCTACCCTACTCCCACCTGTACTACTCATACTGGTACACCCTCACACCTCCCCTACTCCCACCTGTACTACTCACACTGGTACACCCTCACACCTCCCCTGCTCCCACCTGTACTACTCATACTGGTATACCCTCACATCTACCCTACTCCCACCTGTACTACTCACACTGGTACACCTCACACCTACCCTACTCCCACCTGTATTACTCACACTGGTACACCCCCACACCTACCCTACTCCCACCTGTACTACTCACACTGGTACACCCTCACACCTCCCCTACTCCCACCTGTACTACTCACACTGGTACACCCTCACAACTGCCCTACTCCCACCTGTACTACTCACACTGGTACACCCTCACACCTACCCTAGTCACACTGGTACACCCTCACACCTCCCCTACTCCCACCTGTACTACTCACACTGATACACCCCCACACCTACCCTACTCCCACCTATACTTCTCACACTGGTACACCTCACACCTACCCTACTCCTACCTGTACTATTCACACTGGTACAACCCCACACCTACCCTACTCCCACCTATACTACTCACACTGGTACACCCCCACACCTACCCTACTCCCACCTATACTACTCACACTTGTACACCCCCACACCTACCCTACTCCCACCTGTACTACCCACACTGATATACCCTCTCACCTCCCTTACTCCCACTTGTACTATTCACTCTGGTACACCGCCACACCTACCCTACGCCCACCTATACTACTCACACTGGTACACCCCCACACCTACCCTACTCCCACCTGTACTACTCACACTGGTACACCCTCACACCTACCCTACTCCAACCTGTACTATTCACTCTGGTACACCCCCACACCTACCCTACGCCCACCTATACTATTCACACTGGTACACCCCCACACCTACCCTACTCCCACCTGTACTACTCACACTGTTACACCTCACACCTACCCTACTCCCACCTGTATTACTCACACTGGTACACCCCCACACCTACTCTACTCCCACCTGTACTACTCATACTGGAACACCCTCACACCTACCCTACTCCCACCTGTACTACTCACACTGGTACACCTCACACCTACCCTGCTCCCACCTGTGCTACTCACACTGGTACACCCTCACACCTACCCTACTCCCACCTATACTACCCACACTAGCACACCCTCACACCTACCCCACTCCCACCTGTATTACTCACACTGGTACACCCTCACACCTACCCTACTCCCACCTGTATTACTCACACTGGTACACCCCCACACCTACCCTACTCCCACCTGTACTACTCATACTGGTACACCCTCACACCTACCCTACTCCCACCTGTACTACTCACACTGGTACACCCTCACACCTCCCCTACTCCCATCTGTACTACTCATACTGGTATACCCTCACATCTACCCTACTCCCACCTGTACTACTCACACTGGTACACCTCACACCTACCCTACTCCCATCTGTATTACTCGCACTGGTACACCCCCACACCTACCCTACTCCCACCTATACTACTCACACTGGTACACCCTCACACCTCCCCTACTCCCACCTGTACTACTCACTCTGGTACACTCTCACAACTGCCCTACTCCCACCTGTACTACTCACACTGGTACACCCTCACACCTACCCTACTCCCACCTGTACTACTCACACTGGTACACCCTCACACCTCCCCTACTCCTACCTGTACTACTCACACTGGTACACCCCCACACCTACCCTACTCCCACCTATACTACTCACACTGGTACACCTCACACCTACCCTACTCTCACCTATACTACTCACACTGGTACAGCCTCACACCTACCCTACTCCCAGCTATACAACTCACACTGGTACAACCTCACACCTACCCTACTCCCACCTGTGCTACTCACATTGGTACACCCTCACACCTACCCTACTCCCACCTGTACAATCACACTGGTACTACCTCACACCTACCCTTCTTCCACCTGTACTACTCCCACCTGTACTACCCACACTGGTACACCTCACACCTACCCTACTCCTACCTGTACTATTCACACTGGTACAACCCCACACCTACCCTACTCCCACCTATACTACTCACACTGGCACACCCCCACACCTACCCTACTCCCACCTATACTACTCACACTTGTACACCCCCACACCTACCCTACTCCCACCTGTACTACCCACACTGGTATACCCTCTCACCTCCCCTACTCCCACCTGTACAACGCACACTGGTACAATCTCACACCTACCTTACTCCCACCTGTACTACTCACACTGGTACACCCTCACACCTACCCTGCTCCCACCTGTGCTACTCACACTGGTACACCCTCACACCTACCCTACTCCCACCTGTACTACCCACACTAGCACACCCTCACACCTACCCCACTCCCACCTGTATTACTCACACTGGTACACTCTCACACCTACCCTACTCCCACCTGTATTACTCACACTGGTACACCCCCACACCTACCCTACTCCCACCTGTACTACTCATACTGGTACACCCTCACACCTACCCTACTCCCACCTGTACTACTCACACTGGTACACCCTCACACCTCCCCTACTCCCATCTGTACTACTCATACTGGTATAACCTCACATCTACCCTACTCCCACCTGTACTACTCACACTGGTACACCCTCACACCTACCCTACTCCCATCTGTATTACTCGCACTGGTACACCCCCACACCTACCCTACTCCCACCTATACTACTCACACTGGTACACCCTCACACCTCCCCTACTCCCACCTGTACTACTCACTCTGGTACACTCTCACAACTGCCCTACTCCCACCTGTACTACTCACACTGGTACACCCTCACACCTACCCTACTCCCACCTGTACTACTCACACTGGTACACCCTCACACCTCCCCTACTCCTACCTGTACTACTCACACTGGTACACCCCCACACCTACCCTACTCCCACCTATACTACTCACACTGGTACACCTCACACCTACCCTACTCTCACCTATACTACTCACACTGGTACAGCCTCACACCTACCCTACTCCCACCTATACAACTCACACTGGTACAACCTCACACCTACCCTACTCCCACCTGTGCTACTCACATTGGTACACCCTCACACCTACCCTACTCCCACCTGTACAATCACACTGGTACTACCTCACACCTACCCTTCTTCCACCTGTACTACTCCCACCTGTACTACCCACACTGGTACACCTCACACCTACCCTACTACTACCTGTACTATTCACACTGGTACAACCCCACACCTACCCTACTCCCACCTATACTACTCACACTGGCACACCCCCACACCTACCCTACTCCCACCTATACTACTCACACTTGTACACCCCCACACCTACCCTACTCCCACCTGTACTACCCACACTGGTATACCCTCTCACCTCCCCTACTCCCACCTGTACTACGCACTCTGGTACAATCTCACACCTACCTTACTCCCACCTGTACTACTCACACTGGTACACCCTCACACCTACCCTACTCCCACCTGTATTACTCACACTGGTACACCCTCACACCTACCCTACTCCCACCTGTACTATTCACACTGGTACACCCCCACACCTACCCTACGCCCACCTATACTACTCACACTGGTACACCCCCACACCTACCCTACTCCCACCTGTACTACTCACACTGGTACACCTCACACCTACCCTACTCCCACCTGTATTACTCACACTGGTACACCCCCACACCTACCATACTCCCACCTGTACTACTCACACTGGTACACCTCACACCTACCCTGCTCACACCTGTACTACTCACACTGGTACACCCTCACACCTACCCTGCTCCCACCTGTACTACCCACACTGGCACACCCTCACACCTACCCCACTCCCACCTGTATTACTCACACTGGTACACTCTCACACCTACCCTACTCCCACCTGTACTACTCATACTGGTAAACCCTCACACCTCCCCTACTCCCACCTGTACTACTTACACTGGTACACCCTCACACCTACCCTACTCCCACCTGTACTACTCACACTGGTACACCCTCACAACTGCCCTACTCCCACCTGTACTACTCACACTGGTACACCCTCACACCTACCCTAGTCACACTGGTACACCCTCACACCTCCCCTACTCCCACCTGTACTACTCACACTGGTACACCCCCACACCTACCCTACTCCCACCTATACTACTCACACTGGTGCACATCACACCTACCCTACTCTCACCTATACTACTCACACTGGTACACCCTCACACCTACCCTACTCCCACCTGTACTACTCACACTGGTACACTCTCACATCTACCCTACTCCCACCTGTACTACTCACACTGGTACACCTCACACCTACCCTACTCCCACCTGTATTACTCACACTGGTACACCCCCACACCTACCCTACTCCCACCTGTACTACTCACACTGGTACACCCTCACACCTCCCCTACTCCCATCTGTACTACTCACACTGGTACACCCTCACAACTGCCCTACTCCCACCTGTACTACTCACACTGGTACACCCTCACACCTACCCTAGTCACACTGGTACACCCTCACACCTCCCCTACTCCCACCTGTACTACTCACACTGGTACACCCCCACACCTACCCTACTCCCACCTATACTACTCACACTGGTACACCTCACACCTACCCTACTCTCACCTATACTACTCACACTGGTACACCCTCACACCTACCCTACTCCCACCTGTACTACTCACACTGGTACACTCTCACATCTACCCTACTCCCACCTGTACTACTCACACTGGTACACCTCACACCTACCCTACTCCCACCTGTATTACTCACACTGGTACACCCCCACACCTACCCTACTCCCACCTGTACTACTCACACTGGTACACCCTCACACCTCCCCTACTCCCACCTGTACTACTCACACTGGTACACCCTCACAACTGCCCTACTCCCACCTGTACTACTCACACTGGTACACCCTCACACCTACCCTACTCCCACCTGTACTACTCACACTGGTACACCCTCACACCTCCCCTACTCCCACCTATACTACTCACACTGGTACACCCTCACACCTACCCTACTCCCACCTGTACTACTCACACTGGTACACCCTCACACCTCCCCTACTCCCACCTGTACTACTCACACTGGTACACCCTCACACCTACCCTACTCCCACCTGTACTACTCACACTGGTACACCCTCACACCTACCCTACTCCCACCTGTATTACTCACACTGGTACACACTCACACCTACCCTACTCCCACCTATACTACTCACACTGGTACACCCTCACACCTACCCTAATCCCACCTGTACTACTCACATTGGTACACCCCCACACCTACCCTACTCCCACCTGTACCACTCACATTGGTACACCCTCACACCTACCCTACTCCCACCTGTACTACTCACACTGGTACACCTCACACCTACCCTGCTCACACCTGTACTACTCACACTGGTACACCCTCACACCTACCCTACTCCCACCTGTACTACCCACACTGGCACACCCTCACACCTACCCCACTCCCACCTGTATTACTCACATTGGTACACTCTCACACCTACCCTACTTCCACCTGTATTACTCACACTGGTACACCCCCACACCTACCCTACTCCCACCTGTACTACTCATACTGGTACACTCTCACACCTCCCCTACTCCCACCTGTACTACTCACACTGGTACACCCTCACACCTCCCCTACTCCCACCTGTACTACTCATACTGGTATACCCTCACATCTACCCTACTCTCACCTGTACTACTCACACTGGTACACCTCACACCTACCCTACTCCCACCTGTATTACTCACACTGGTACACCCCCACACCTAACCTACTCCCACCTGTACTACTCACACTGGTACACCCTCACACCTCCCCTACTCCCACCTGTACTACTCACACTGGTACACCCTCACAACTGCCCTACTCCCACCTGTACTACTCACACTGGTACACCCTCACACATACTCTAGTCACACTGGTACACCCTCACACCTCCCCTACTCCCACCTGTACTACTCACATTGGTACACCCCCACATCTACCCTACTCCCACCTATACTACTCACACTGGTACACCTCACACCTACCCTACTCTCACCTATACTACTCACACTGGTACACCCTCACACCTACCCTACTACCACCTGTACTACTCACACTGAAACACCCTCACATCTACCCTACTCCCACCTGTACTACTCACACTGGTACACCTCACACCTACCCTACTCCCACCTGTATTACTCACACTGGTACACCCCCACACCTACCCTACTCCCACCTGTACTACTCACACTGGTACACCCTCACACCTCCCCTACTCCCACCTGTACTACTCACACTGGTACACCCTCACAACTGCCCTACTCCCACCTGTACTACTCACACTGGTACACCCTCACACCTACCCTACTCCCACCTGTACTACTCACACTGGTACACCCTCACACCTCCCCTACTCCCACCTATACTACTCACACTGGTACACCCTCACACCTACCCTACTCCCACCTGTACTACTCACACTGGTACACCCTCACACCTCCCCTACTCCCACCTGTACTACTCACACTGGTACACCCTCACACCTACCCTACTCCCACCTGTACTACTCACACTGGTACACCCTCACACCTACCCTACTCCCACCTGTATTACTCACACTGGTACCCACTCACACCTACCCTACTCCCACCTATACTACTCACACTGGTACACCCTCACACCTACCCTAATCCCACCTGTACTACTCACACTGGTACACCCCCACACCTACCCTACTCCCACCTGTACCACTCACATTGGTACACCCTCACACCTACCCTACTCCCACCTGTACTACTCACACTGGTACACCCTCACACCTACCCTACTCCCACCTGTACTAATCTCACTTTTACACCCTCACACCTACCCTACTCCCACCTGTACTACTCACACTGGTACACCCTCACACCTCCCCTACTCCCACCTGTACTACTCACACTGGTACACCCTCACAACTGCCCTACTCCCACCTGTACTACTCACACTGGTACACCCTCACACCTACCCTACTCCCACCTGTACTACTCACACTGGTACACCCTCACACCTCCCCTACTCCCACCTATACTACTCACACTGGTACACCCTCACACCTACCCTACTCCCACCTGTACTACTCACACTGGTACACCCTCACACCTCCCCTACTCCCACCTGTACTACTCACACTGCTACACCCTCACACCTACCCTACTCCCACCTGTACTACTCACACTGGTACACCCTCACACCTACCCTACTCCCACCTGTATTACTCACACTGGTACCCACTCACACCTACCCTACTCCCACCTATACTACTCACACTGGTACACCATCACACCTACCCTAATCCCACCTGTACTACTCACACTGGTACACCCCTACACCTACCCTACTCCCACCTGTACCACTCACATTAGTACACCCTCACACCTACCCTACTCCCACCTGTACTACTCACACTGGTACACCCTCACAACTACCCTACTCCCACCTGTACTACTCACACTGGTACACCCTCACACCTACCCTACTCCCACCTGTATTACTCACACTGGTACCCACTCACACCTACCCTACTCCCACCTATACTACTCACACTGGTACACCATCACACCTACCCTAATCCCACCTGTACTACTCATACTGGTACACCCCCACACCTACCCTACTCCCACCTGTACCACTCACATTGGTACACCCTCACACCTACCCTACTCCCACCTGTACTACTCACACTGGTACACCCTCACACCTACCCTACTCCCACCTGTACTACTCACACTTTTACACCCTCACACCTACCCTACTCCCACCTGTACTACTCACACTGGTACACCATCACACCTCCCCTACTCCCACCTGTACTCCTCACACTGGTACACCCTCACACCTCCCCTACTCCCACCTGTAATACTCACACTGGTACACCCTCACAACTGCCCACTCTCCGTTCTCACTCTCTTGTGTCAGCTGTTCCCATTTCCCTTTAGGATGTAATTTCTGTACACTTTGTCTTCATGACTGTCAAAGTCAGAAAAATGTCTCAATGCACGTTGCCATATTTGCACCGCACACTGGTCCGTGCTGCGCATGCGTACGCTCTCCCGTGGAAGCGCATACCCGCAATAGCGTGCACTCGCACGCGCAGTATGCGCATTTACGGTAGAGTTTATGTGATCGTAGCGTGCGACTCATTAGTTACAAATGTTCACAATTAATGTAGTTTATAGATCATGATCCCTTTGATAGTTTCTGTAAGTTTGGTTAAAGTACAATGTCCCAGAGCTGAGGAATCCCTCTTTGCATCGTACGAAGGGTCTAACAGGAATCATATTGCAGTGTTTGGTACCCATCGGAAGAGTATTTAATTAGCAATATTCCGGTGTTGGTTTGGAGCGTATTAATCGCTCGTGCGAATAGTTATGGACATAAGAAGTTTATGTCCATTTCTATGATTTGCACATACTCAGGTATGCGGCGGGAAACCCAGTTTCCCACCCACCTGAGCTGTTGGAAATCGTCACAGCCCACCTGTATGAATCACCCTATGACCTTTTGTTATGATGCAGGGCCGAATTCCTTCGGCCAATGGACAATGGGATAGTAGGACTAGGAGATTGCATTGTGTGTGGGGCATAAATAGGCAGGCCGACCACATCCAGCTCTCACTCTCTCATCAACGGTTATCTGCTGATAATCGGGAGCTGGATATCGAGGCGCTGGCGATCATACCCTTTGTGCGTAAGTTCTCTCCATAATCATTGTCTTTCTGCGAGCCAATTTCTCTCTCTCTCTCTCTCTATCTCTCTCTCTCCTCTTTTCTCTTAAATACCTTATAGTATTATAGTATGGTATTGTATTTCATTTAGGTCAGCGTAGTATTGTCTTATTGTATTTATTGTTTAGTTCTGTGGTTAGGAGGTCTCTGTTATATTGTAGCGTATCATATGTACTGTTATCCCCTTTTACAAGTATATTAGATATAATACAGTTAATAGGCTTTGGAAACCTAAACCAGTATCAGTGTATTTACTATAGTGTTAAGTGTTCACTTGAGCGTCGGTGACGCTCAATCAGCTTTGTAGTTAGTCAGGTTACACAAGGTTGCATTTACACCCTGTACTCACATTAAGGTATTCTGTGTGTTTCATCGGTATAAGGTTTAACATAAAGGTATAGTGTTGTGAGCGTCTGCATCGCTGGTGACCTCCTCGTGGTCTCTAGCGTACGCTACGTTACAGCGAATCTTTCCCCTAGACATAACCAATAACGTGTCCTGTGATCCCTGGGCCGTGAACGAACGTGACGCCTGAGCGTCTCGCCTACGGCTGAGCGATCGTTACGCAACTAGCGTACCATTACGGTACTTCTTAAGTAAACAGCGTACAGTGTTCTTAGCTTCATAAAGGGTTGTTTATTCGACAAAGGAATTTAGCATTGTCAATTGCGGGCTCGTCCGGTCCTTTTCACATCTGCACTAGGTAGATCAGCAGACATTATCCCCCAGCAAAAGGGTGGGAGGTTGTCTCGCAGTTGCTGACGGGATAAGCGTCTGCTTCGCTTAGATAAAGAGTGCTGAAGGAACCCGGTAACCGGAAGTAAGAACAAAACGCTTGTGTCTTTTTAAAACTGTTTATTTTTCTTTTGTCTTGCGTACGCATACATACCTGCATTTCTTTTCACTTGTGTATTTCATTTTTTCGTATATCACTATTCCTGTTTGCCAAATTTTATAGTTGATAGAAAGTGCTAAAAAGAGATTTGCTGTTATTTAATAGTAGAGGTGATAGTTAAAGTATAGAACAAACACACGGTTTGTCTGAGATACAAGGCAGTCAGTGTGGATTGCGGTAGATGATCAGGGATCATTTACATTGATAAAAATATATTGTGTTACGGTGGATCCTTTGCATTGCGTACACGTGTCGCTAACAAAGACTAGCGTACGCAATCCAAAGGCAGACGCACGCAGCGTTCATTACGCAACGTAGCGTCCGGTTACGCTCAAGTAGCTCAAGTCACGAAAAAGTTGAATTAGCGCAAAGCGATAATTAGCGCAAGGCGATAATTAACGCACAGCGGTAGATAACGCGAAGCGGTAAATAACGCAAATCTGTTTTTAGAAAATCTGAAATTTAGTTTAACAGATCCTGCTCCTAATTGGTAACACTCTTGGCCTGAAGACAATTTCTGCGCAGAAATAGATATAGAAACAAAGTGTACATGTGTTGAGTGAGTGTGTTTTGTATACAAAAGTTTATATAACTTTAAGGTGGAACCAAAAGGAAAGCCGGGTACTCGTCAAGGGACATACGTGTAAGTGACATATACGGTGGCCAGGGAGGCATCCCTGGTTAAATAATATTTGAGCATTAGAGTATAGCGGACCATAAGGTAAAGGTAACAAGACCAGGAGGTCAAAAGGTAACAAGACCAGGAGGTCATAAGGTAACAAGACCAGGAGGTCATAAGGTAAAAAGGTCCGCTATAAAAGTCCAGTGGCACAACGCCTGGGGTGTTGGTGCAGAACCCATATAGGCCATAAGCTCTTGCTGAAGGAATCGCGGCCGGAAACATCGATTCCATTGGTCTTTCAGTACATGACAAGTAGTGCTCGTGTACTGAACGATTGGACCACACGTAATTGTGTGCAGTAGTTAGTAATCTGACCTAATACCATTAGAGTAAAGTGGTCACAAACGCTATTTGTACATTCTGACGTGATTTGTGTAATTTTTTATTTTTGGAAGGGAAGTTCGCTGGTCACTCAGGAACTATCTAACAACCCCACCTTTACTGGAAAGAGTAAGTGTCCTGCGGGTAACCCTCATATGTTCCAGTAAACTGAAGGTTCCATAGGGGCCCTGTATCGAGTACGCCAGCACCACGTCGGTGTGATCAGGTCGTATTGGTCGAGGTGGGCGAGTGAGTGGGGTACTCGGTAAACCGCCACCGCCGGCCTACTGTGGAGTAATTTGGTTGTCTGAAAAGGCTTGCTGAAAACCTTGATACAGAGATCCAAGGAGGACTAAGCAACACCTGCAGACTATGGGGGCCAGTTGCTCAGGTAGGGGGCGATCAACCCTGGTTCAGGTTGATTCTGTGAACCGACCAGTTGGGTCGGCACGATATGTAATGTGTGAAAAATATGGAATTCACACCGAATCTTTATGTGATGAATGGGAGAGAATGACTGTACAAGACAGGGACAAATTCCCAAGAATAGGTAGCTTCAGTCCAGAAGTGTTACAAAATTTAAGGAGGAGGATATGTCTCGTAAAATCAGCAAAGAGACGAATTCAGCATCATGATTATTTACAGTTATGGCACCAGGAAGGTGAGATACAGAGAGGTTTGGCTCTGGCGGCAGGATCTGGGGCAGTCAGGAAGTTGATTGCCACAGCTCCTCCCCCACCATACATTGCAGGAGAAAAGTTGATTGCGGAGAGAAACGCACTGGGTTGTAAAACACAAACTCTTAGTAACACTGTAAATGTTAATGATGTTAACCAAATAACTCATGCAAGTATTAACCCGTGCAAGATGTACCCTGTTTTGAACCTTCCTCAGGAGTGTGATCAAGAAGACGATTCAACAACAATTTCAGCTCTCTCTCTTGCAGCCACCATAGCAGAGACCACAGTAGGCACAGCGACACCCACGAGATTAGTGAAAGCCCCTAGCGGAGGGATAGGTGAGGTCGTGTCAACGGGTAAGTACGGCACCATGCACTACACTGAAACAATTGTACCACAACAAGCTGTAGAATCTACACAGGAAGAGGCTGTTAGAATTGCTCCTGTAAGGGTAATAGCAGTCCCCAATGGAAAAACAGATATCTCTGGAGCCACTCCCATAAGGAACATTGCCATGTACACTCCATTTTCCAGAATGGAATTAAGAACAATAGTGTCCGAATTTCCTGACCCCAGGAAGGATTTAGTTGCTAGCCAAAAATACATCAGGGATTTAGGTAACACGGTAGAACCCAACAACAAGGATTGGCAGATACTGCTAAGAGCTTGTTTACCTTCCAATGTTGATGCAACTCAGTTTTTAGCTGATTGTGCATTGGATAAAGATGTACCGCTTACAGACGTGTACAACAAGGATAATGTAAAAAGGATAAATTTACAGCTAAAAGAGTATTTCCCAGCCGTTGTTAAATGGAATAAAATATTTTCCATTAAGCAAAAGGAGTCCGAAACGGCAACAGAATATTTTCACCGGGCACTATTAGAAATGGCAAAGTACACTGGTATAGAAGACATTAAGACCAACCCAAACCATCGGGAAGTAGCAGTATCTGTACTGATGGATGGTTTAAAGGAAACATTAAAGACTAGGGTTCAGACCACGCAACCATGCTGGCGAGGTCTGTCAGTGTCCGGCTTGAGAGAGGCTGCTATTGATCACGACAGAAACATCACTAGGCACAGGGAATCGCAAAGTGATAAGTTGATGTCCGTAAGTATACAGGCGCTGACCACAAGGCAGCCTGCGTATGTACCACCGAATCCTGTGGGTAAGGCAAGTGTAATAACATGTTTTTCTTGTAACAGACCGGGACACTTTGCACGAGAATGTAGAACAAAGAATGTACAAAGATCTTTTCAGCCCCCTAGACAACAACACAACACACGACATTGGGAGCAGGGTCCACAGAGGCGGAGTTTTGAGCCACATACAGGGGAAACAAAAAGATACCCCCCAAACAGAGACTGGCATGCCTCTGGTAGCTCCCAGCTAACTCCCTCACAAGTAGTTGCTGCCAGCGGGATTCAGGGAGGTCAGCATACCCAATAGGGGTGTGGCCATACCTGTAATCTGCAGCCAGTTAAGTTGATTGCTAGTCTTGGAAACGAACCAGAAATTGCAATCAATGTAGCTGGTAAGACTTTAAACTTTCTTGTAGACACAGGGGCGGCCAAGTCAGTGATAAATTCGACAGTGGGCATGAGAACCACTGGTAGGACAATTCCAGCCATGGGAGTAACAGGAGTAGTCCAGCACTACCCTGTTAGCAAACCAGCCGAGATTACAATAGGGCCTTTGCATACCAAGCATTCCTTTTTGCTGGCTGCATCTGCACCAACTAATCTCCTGGGAAGAGACTTACTATGTAAAATGGGTTGCGTCATTTATTGTACTCCTGAAGGTGTATTCTTGGACATCCCTGAGAATCACGCTCAGGAAGTACGAGACATGTTAGACTCCCCATCAAAATTAATGTCACACACCATTATGACAAATAGGAACCCATCCCAGGTAGAAGAGATGACATCTCAGATACCAGAGTCGCTTTGGACAAAAGATGGACAGGACACTGGATTAATGGCAAACGTAGCTCCAGTAGTTGTGCAAGTAAAAGATGGTAGGATAGCTCCAAAAATCCCACAGTATCCTCTGAAGCCAGAGGTGGAGTTAGGAGTTTTTCCCGTAATAGAGCGCTTGCTACAACAGGGCATTCTAGTAAGAACGTCCAGCACCGCAAATAGTCCCATCTTCCCTGTTAAAAAGAGTGGGGGGAGGGGTTACAGGCTAGTGCAGGATCTAAGGGGGATTAACAAAATAGTTGAGAGTCAGTTCCCCGTAGTGCCTAATCCAGCTGTCATCCTAATGCAAATTCCTCCCACTGCCAAATTTTTCACTGTTATTGACCTCTGCTCCGCTTTCTTTTCGGTACCTCTGCACCCTGACAGCCAATATTTGTTTGCATTCACATACAGAGGAGTCCAATACACGTGGACTCGGTTACCCCAAGGTTTCATAGATAGTCCAAGTATATTTTCTCAGGCTTTGCATGATTGTTTACAGTCTTTCCAACCAGACAGTGGATCAGTATTGATACAGTATGTGGACGATTTATTACTGTGTTCAGATTCACTGGAGGCATCCCTGAAGGATACGAAACAGCTCCTGTTTCATCTTTCAGACACAGGTCACAAGGTTTCCAAAGACAAGTTGCAATTATGCCAGACTAAGGTAAAATATTTGGGACACTGTCTAACACAAGGACTGAGACACTTGACCGCTGATAGAATCCAAGCCATTAGAGACATGACACTGCCACAAACCCAGCAACAGATCAGGACGTTTTTAGGAATGTGTGGGTATTGCCGTAATTGGATCCCAGGGTTTTCCATATTGGCGCTACCTTTGCAGGAAATGGTCTCCTCAAACAAACCTGATCGGATTTCGCATACAGACGAATCCGAAACAGCATTTGAGAGACTCAAACAGTGCCTAACGCAGGCACCAGCACTAGGTATGCCAGACTATGGGAAACCCTTTGAACTATACGGAACAGAAAGTGCTGGGTGCGCAGCAGGTGTACTAACACAAAAACACGGTGATGCCAGCAGGCCAGTTGCATACTACAGCGCTCAGCTAGATACGGTAGCGCGGTCCCTCCCCACATGCTTGCGTAGCGTTGCAGCGATAGCATTGCTAGTGACAAAAAGCGAAGATGTCGTGCTAGGCCACAACCTCACAATCCATACACCGCATGCGGTATCTGCCTTATTGAATTCTGCCCAAACCAGACACGTCTCATCAGCAAGGTTTACGAGATGGGAATTGGCATTAATGGCCCCCGTAAACATCACCATAAGGAGATGCAGTGCATTAAACCCTGCAACATTTCTCCCAGGTGTGCCTGGACAGACACAAAGGGTGGGAGGTGAGAGTGATGGGGAAGGAGGATTTAATGCAAAGGAAGATGCACATGATTGTATGGAATATTTGACCCAAAATTTTACCGCAAGGCCTGACATCAGTGACAATCCACTAGAAGATGCAGAACTCACGTTCTACACGGACGGTAGTTGTCACAGACAGTCAGACTCGGGAGACTTGTGTACTGGATACGCAGTCGTAGATGACCAAGACACCATAGAAGCGGAACCGCTAGGCCCACCTCACTCAGCCCAGGTTGCTGAACTGGTCGCCCTAACCAGAGCATGTGAATTGGCTAAGGGTAAGTCTGCCAATATCTACACCGATTCTAGATACGCGTTCGGGGTAGTACATGATTTCGGAGCCCTATGGCGGCTCAGAAATTTCATGACGGCAGCTGGCACACCGATAGCGCATGCAGCTCATATAAAAAGGCTTCTAACAGCGATACAGGAACCCGACAGAGTGGCTGTTATCAAATGTAAAGCACATACATATAGCCAAGACCCAGTATCCCTTGGTAACAGCCGAGCAGACGAAGCTGCAAAGCTTGCAGCTGCTACCCCCATACGGACAGACACCACACAACTGATGGTATTTAATACCATCAACACACGAAAGTTGTGTGAAATGCAGAATTTGTGTTCCACTCAGGAGAGAGCAGTCTGGAAGGCAAAGGGATATGGCCAGGAGTCCTCAGGGCTCTGGACGGATGGACATGGTAAACCAGTGGCCCCCAGGGCATACCTTCCGTGTCTGGCTGAAGCAGCTCACGGGCTGACTCATCTAGGCAAGGAGGGGATGTGCAAATTGGTAAGAGCATACTGGTGCGCCCCAGGATTCTCCTCTCATGCTAGTAAAAGAGCAATGTCATGCCTTACCTGTCTGAGAAAGAATATTGGAAAGGCAATACCTACAGAACCATCCCATGTCCCACCTGCCGGCGGCCCTTTCCAAGTAATACAAATTGACTTCATTCAATTGCCCCCATGTAGAAATTTAAAGTATGTACTTGTCTGTATAGATGTTTTCTCAAATTGGGTCGAAGCTTTTCCAGCAGCTACAAATACCGCTATGTTTACAGCTAAGAAAATTGTGCAGGAATTTGTATGTAGATATGGTATCCCTAGAATCATTGAAAGCGATAGGGGTACCCATTTTACAGGTGATGTCTTCCAAGGAATGTGTAAATTGATGGGAATTGATAGCAAGCTGCACACTCCGTACCGTCCACAGGCGAGTGCGAAGGTCGAAAGAGTGAACAGCACTATTAAAAATAAATTGAGTAAAGTAATGGCAGAGACAGGATTGACGTGGCCAGAAGCTTTACCCATTGTTTTGTATAGCATCAGAACCACTCCCAGGTCCCCTCTTAATCTGTCTCCTTTTGAAATCTTGTTTGGTCGACAACCGCATGTCATGATTAACCCTCAGGATGATTTGAAATGTAACAATGAAGTAACTGTAAAGTACTTGATTAATATGAGTAAGCAGTTGAGGAATCAAAATGATAATCTGAAGTTGGTGATTCCTGATTTACCAGATAGTAATTGTCATGACATTGAACCTGGGGATTATGTAATGATACGAAATTTTCTACGCTCAGGTTGTCTTATTGATAGATGGGAAGGACCATACCAGGTCTTATTGACTAGCACCACAGCATTGAAGGTTGCTGAGAGAGAGACTTGGGTCCATTCATCCCACTGCAAGAAGGTTGCTGATCCAGAGAAGTCCCGTGATAAGGAACAGATGGTAGAGGTTGTATCACTGGAGTGTCTGTTCCAGGAGGACTGAGGCGGCACCTGAGCCTTGAAGACCGGAAGCAGTTGTCGACTCCCCTCTCCCTTTTATTGTTTTTCTCCACTTCCCATCCCCTCTCCCTTAAAATTTCTGTTTCCCCCTTCTCAATCTTCTCCATTTCCTCCTCAAAGATGGACTTGCCCAAAGAGACTGTGATCCGGATTTTGATGTTGACCATGATGTTGACCAGAGCAGTCTATTCCGGCGAGAGTACCATAAAGGTCGAGAGAGGTTCTGGAATGGGTTCCGATTATGATGATGGAGGCGTAGTTTTCCAAGATCAACCAATCCAACAAGCAAAGGCGAGTATCAGAAAACGATCCGATAGAAGAAATTGTGATGGATTGTTAGCTGAGGAAAATTGTATCTGTAGGCTCTGTGATAATCTGGTTGAAGATGGATGCATAAAGAAATGCCAATCTAGTTTTAATATCCATATAGACCGGCATCCATTGAGTGACTATCACTCCTTAGTGGGTAACGTGTTAAACCAAACAGATTGTTGGGTATGCTCTCAAGTACCTCAGGGTCACAGTAAATCAGGGCTAGTACCATTTCCTTTAACGTTAGGGGAGGTACTTGAGCTAAGTGGTGGGAGACCGGTGGACCGGAGATTTAACATCTCCAGCCCTCCTAGTTTGAAGCTCCACCAATACCATGTGGATAGGTCCCTCATATGTTTTAACATCTCCAATCCCAGAAAACCGGGAAATTGGGAAGTGTCATGGAGCAACCTTACCATGACCTTTTCACACAGAGCAGATAGAATGCCTACAGATACAGAGCTCGTACGCCACATAGCCAGTAGAGGAAAATCTTTCCGGTATCGATATACCTTAGGAAATAGGATTACTAAAGTTGGAGAGGTATCACCAGGATACTGTGCACATATCGTACAAACCGATACGTGCATTAGGCAGATGGAAGAATTAGGGTCAGGAGATTTCACCTGGAAGGTTTGTAACATGGTCATGTCCTTCTCCGTCCCATATGTTCTCCCCGATGATGCATATTTCATATGCGGGAGAAAGGCGTACAAGTGGCTTGCCCCAAACTCTGAAGGATTGTGTTATATTGGAAAAGTATTGCCTGAAGTGATGACTGTAACACATGACAAAATGAAGGACATACACCGTGGTGCCCAAGCTCCTTATACTCACACTCATTACGAACACCGAGTTAAAAGACAACTGTCAGAAAGGTTAGAGCATCCGGCCTCTGATCTTATCCATGAATCCACCGGGATTCAGGTTCTGGTAGCGTTAGATTTCACTCGTACCGCTCGAGGAGTGATGAATTATAGATACATTTCCGCACTCGCCAATTTGTTAGATAATATCACTGAAATGTATGATGACACGTTTAGATACACTGGAAGAGAACTTCAAGCTTACAAAACAGAACTAGTTCAGCATAGGATGGTTCTTAATTATCTTACAGCAGTAACAGGCGGATATTGTGTTACATTGGCAACACAGTACGGCATAAAGTGTTGCACGTATATCACAAATAGCACCGAGGATCCGGTAGAGGTCATAGACCAAAAGATGGACGATATTCTCCAACTAAAGTGGGAATTTCGTCGAAAACACAATCTCACCCTTGCTGCTGTAGGTAATGAGCTGACTGGTTGGGTGTCATGGTTGAACCCGCGAAATTGGTTCTCCGGTTTAGGAGATTGGGCTCAAGGAGTCATAATGGATGTCGGAAAGTTTCTACTATGTATCTTGGGTGTCGTTATATCGATTGGATTGATATTTAGATGCGGGCAGGCTTTAATGAGATGCAAACAAAGTACAAAAGTGATGAGCTTGAGGAGTGAGGAAACTGTAATTAACCTGGATTTGATTTATGACCCAATGCTAGAAACCATGACGTAATGATGTAATGAGTATACGGTCCGTCTTTCACCCATTTCTATGTTTTCCTCCGAGGTACAAAGACCCACGTAGACGAAGGATTTGATGAGCCAAGGGGCCGACAACGGAAAGATGGAAAGAAGAAGAGCAGACGACCTGATATACAAGATTTTGATGGACAATGCCATGGGTACCCCAGTTTCCCTAGGAACTTTAAAATCACGCTAGCCCAACATTTTTTGTAAATCCATGGACGTTGTTTGCTTTACTCACGATTTATGAGCAAAAGCACAAAGAAGAAGACTCCAATCAACCGACACCAATCAAGACCTCAATCGACGAATGTACATTTCCCTGACATAGAATACCATTGCATTTTCCATAAGTGTTCTCTACCTTCATCTCTACAACCCTCAGGTAATGACACACATAGACGATAGGGAATTCAGGCACAGATATCAGCAACCACATACCTCCCCCATTTATGTATCATCAACTAAAATGTGCATCCCCATTTTGTTACAACTACAGCCGAAATGAGCTCGGTAAAGTTTGACAGCCCATCCACAGACCTGTACCACAGGATAAGAAGGAATTCAAATGTATACTTCACAATACCTCGAAGCTTGATTTACCACACGTACGGCACGATGATACATGACCCTCCAAACATGGACTCATACACACATGCTTCTGCTTTCTCACTAGGTCATACCCTCTTCACACCTTCTCCTCTCTCCTCCCCTACCCAACCATGGAAATCAATTAACCCCTGACTTACATTTTTCTCCTTAAATGTTTTGTGGCAGTTATTATTGACTGCCAAAGGGTGGACTGTCAAAGTCAGAAAAATGTCTCAATGCACGTTGCCATATTTGCACCGCACACTGGTCCGTGCTGCGCATGCGTACGCTCTCCCGTGGAAGCGCATACCCGCAATAGCGTGCACTCGCACGCGCAGTATGCGCATTTACGGTAGAGTTTATGTGATCGTAGCGTGCGACTCATTAGTTACAAATGTTCACAATTAATGTAGTTTATAGATCATGATCCCTTTGATAGTTTCTGTAAGTTTGGTTAAAGTACAATGTCCCAGAGCTGAGGAATCCCTCTTTGCATCGTACGAAGGGTCTAACAGGAATCATATTGCAGTGTTTGGTACCCATCGGAAGAGTATTTAATTAGCAATATTCCGGTGTTGGTTTGGAGCGTATTAATCGCTCGTGCGAATAGTTATGGACATAAGAAGTTTATGTCCATTTCTATGATTTGCACATACTCAGGTATGCGGCGGGAAACCCAGTTTCCCACCCACCTGAGCTGTTGGAAATCGTCACAGCCCACCTGTATGAATCACCCTATGACCTTTTGTTATGATGCAGGGCCGAATTCCTTCGGCCAATGGACAATGGGATAGTAGGACTAGGAGATTGCATTGTGTGTGGGGCATAAATAGGCAGGCCGACCACATCCAGCTCTCACTCTCTCATCAACGGTTATCTGCTGATAATCGGGAGCTGGATATCGAGGCGCTGGCGATCATACCCTTTGTGCGTAAGTTCTCTCCATAATCATTGTCTTTCTGCGAGCCAATTTCTCTCTCTCTCTCTCTCTATCTCTCTCTCTCCTCTTTTCTCTTAAATACCTTATAGTATTATAGTATGGTATTGTATTTCATTTAGGTCAGCGTAGTATTGTCTTATTGTATTTATTGTTTAGTTCTGTGGTTAGGAGGTCTCTGTTATATTGTAGCGTATCATATGTACTGTTATCCCCTTTTACAAGTATATTAGATATAATACAGTTAATAGGCTTTGGAAACCTAAACCAGTATCAGTGTATTTACTATAGTGTTAAGTGTTCACTTGAGCGTCGGTGACGCTCAATCAGCTTTGTAGTTAGTCAGGTTACACAAGGTTGCATTTACACCCTGTACTCACATTAAGGTATTCTGTGTGTTTCATCGGTATAAGGTTTAACATAAAGGTATAGTGTTGTGAGCGTCTGCATCGCTGGTGACCTCCTCGTGGTCTCTAGCGTACGCTACGTTACAGCGAATCTTTCCCCTAGACATAACCAATAACGTGTCCTGTGATCCCTGGGCCGTGAACGAACGTGACGCCTGAGCGTCTCGCCTACGGCTGAGCGATCGTTACGCAACTAGCGTACCATTACGGTACTTCTTAAGTAAACAGCGTACAGTGTTCTTAGCTTCATAAAGGGTTGTTTATTCGACAAAGGAATTTAGCATTGTCATGTATTATGCCCGCCTTGTATGACCCTATTGTGTTTATGTGATGTTCGGTACTGCGGTGTACTGATGCGACTTACAAATCTACGACAACAATAATAAGATGAATAATAATATATTCCAACCATTCGGGGGCACTCTCCCAATGTTTCCTCTACTGGCCTTTTGTTCAGGTCATACACCCTCAAAGTGTCAGGGACTCAGTAAGTGTATGACAGCTGTACAGTAAGTTGCTGATACTGTATGTTATTCAAATAGAAGAAAGCTTTATCAAATCTTAACAGTTTGCCTAAAGCATCCAGTGTAATCTATTGTTTCCTAATCAACAAATTATGGGGGTCATTCCGAGTTGTTCGCTCTCAAGCTGCTTTTAGCAGCTTTGCACACGCTAAGCCGCCGCCTACTGGGAGTGAATCTTAGCATAGTAGATTTGCGAACGAAAGATTAGCAGAATTGCGAATAGACACTTCTTAGCAGTTTCTGAGTAGCTCCAGACTTACTCGGCATCTGTGATCAGTTCAGTCAGTTTCGTTCCTGGTTTGACGTCACAAACACACCCAGCGTTCGCCCAGACACTCCTCCGTTTCTCCAGCCACTCCCGCGTTTTTCACAGAAACGGTAGCGTTTTTTCGCACACACCCATAAAACGGCCTGTTTCCACCCAGAAACACCCACTTCCTGTCAATCACATTACGATCACCAGAACGAAGAAAAAACCTCGTAATGCTGTGAGTAAAATACCTAACTGCATAGCAAATTTACTTGGCGCAGTCGCACTGCGGACATTGCGCATGCGCATTAGCGACTAATCGCTCCATTGCGAGAAAAAAATAACGAGCGAACAACTCGGAATGACCCCCTATATCACCAGCTTTATTAATGACCATTTGTATATTATGTGCGACCAGTCTTGAAACTTTTAAGTTTACTTCTATACTTCTGTGTTTGTGTATATTTGTGAAGGTTACAAATTGTCTTTTCCTAATGCACCAACTTACATTTTAACTTAATGGCTGTTTAGCAAAAACTCACGCTAAAAGGAAAATTGCTAACATTATCATTCCTAACCTATGCCGGATTCAATTTGCATTTATGGTTTAAGACATGCAAGTGTTAGTTAATAATAGGGACTTGGTTAATAATAGGAATATGGTGGCAGAAGACAGTTTATTGCAATAATTGAATTGCATCAGATAATACCACTCTCTCCTCTTCCCAACGCACAACAGAAGCTGAATTATCTGCCAGTAATTTTCGAGGTCAGATCCATCACATTTAGACGCGTAAATCCACCACCTCTGTCACTCCACTCATGTACACTTATCCCAGTAATGGTTGTTTGGGATAGACGTAAATTATGGGAAAAAATAATGTGTTATCAGGTTTCAAAACAGCATAATCACTTTTAATGAAGTCGATTTAGAGAAAAGTGAGAGCAATCGCATCGCAGCAAATGAGATATATCTTTGCCGGATGTGGGCGATTGACTTGTTGGGTGGCTAATGTGGATGTTTTGTTGTTCTTTCTGCTGAGACTACAGTGTGTTAGACTATTTATAGACCTTTCGGCAGGAATATAATATTTATAGTCTTAGATGGACAATGCTTACGCAGTTTCAAAACATCATTCACACCGTCTTTTAATGTACGTTAATAAAAAAAAAAAAAAAGGAAATGTTTCTATTTATCTGCAGAATGAAACATTATTAATGGAGAAATGTTCACAACTTGCAGAAATCACCGAAAGGTAGGTTGGAGTTATATAACACATACATGAGTGGCATATATCTTATTATGGACATTTGCACTTTATGTGGTCAGTTCTACAGTACCTCTAAGAGGGGTGATTGATAAGTACCCGTGTTAGGCAAGAAAATTTTTTTTTATTGGGAACATTTTTATTTATTTTTCAGCATAGTCCCCTTTTAGCTTGATACACTTGGCCCAACGATATTCCAACTTTTTCAAGCCCTCCAAAAAATAGGATTTGTCGAACTCTGCAAAATAGGCTTCAGTTTTGGCGACGACCTCCTCGTTCGATGAGAATCTCTTACCACCTAGGCATGTTTTCATGTTTGGAAACAGGAAGAAGTCGCAGGGGGCCAAATCTGGAGAATATGGCGGATGCGGCAGCAATTTCTCAGCCCAATTCCACCAATTTTGCTGTGGCGACGTGGGACGTGTGTGTCGGCGCATTGTTGTGGTGCAACTTTTTTGTTCGCCAAGTAGGGCCATTTTCTCATCAATGCGTCGCCGAATCTGCCCAATAATTGAGCGTAATACTGCCCTGTGATCATTCTTCCCTTTTCCAAATAGTCGATGAAGATTATGCCTTTGGAATCCCCAGAAAACGGTGGCCATGACCTTTCCAGCCGATGGAACCGTCTTCTCTTTGGTGCACGTTCGCTGTGTGAAGTCCACTGTTTTGACTGTTCCTTCATTTCTGACGTGTAGTGATAGATCCATGTTTCATCAACAGTCATGAAACGGCGCAGACACTCGTTCGGATTGCGTTTAAACACTGCTTCGAAGTGGTCATTTGATTCCGCTTGTTGTCCACAGTGAGCAAACGTGGCACCCATCTTGCCCATAGCTTTGTCATGCCCAAATGTTCATGTAGGATATTCTGCACATGTTCAAATGAGATGCCTACGATCTCAACGATCTCTCTGATCTTCACTCGCCGGTCTGCCAATACGATATCTTGGATTTTGTTGACCATTTCATCCGTAGTCACCTCAATTGGGCGACCTGGACGCTCTTCATCGAGGACGGATGGACGACCATGCTTGAATTCATTGAACCAATATCTGATGGTTGTCATCAAAGGTGAAAGGTCCCCATTAACGGCTTCTAACTGTTCTTTGAATTCCTCACACGTCTTCCCATCCAAAAACAAGAATCTAATGACTGATCGGTACTGCACTTTCTCCATAGTTAGAAAAAACTCAAACTTGCTCACTTCCAATAGCTACCAAAACAAAAGTACACAATTAATGTATCTGAAATTCTGACAGTCGTTGTTTGACAGATGACACAAAATGATGATATACAGGTTTGACGTCAGTGACTCCATCTGTCCTCAGACACGGGTACTTATTCTGTCCACCCCTTTCGGGATGCGGTTATGTGACCCTTTCCCCTCTCATTTGTACCAAGTAATAAATATTAGTGCACTAATTACCGTGCAACTGTAATGGTCTTTTTTTCGGATTTGCACTGTTAATTAAAAGGCTTGCTCCTATCTGATGATGTAGAGACTGAGAAATGTTATAGCAAGGAAATTACACTACTAGTGGCATGATGGTATCCCCCTCATCTAACTATGCCACTCTACCATTGATACCCAGACAAGGGGAAAGTTTCAGCTGGTTAGCTAATTGAGGTAGGAGTAGATCTAGGCTCTGTGTTTGGGGAGGGGTGCCGTTCAGTAACTTTGTAACAGATTTAGCAATAAGTGTCTGAGAGGTCTATTCATGAAGCAGTGTAAAGAGTGGAGAAGTGACCCTGAGGAGAAGTTGCCCACCACCTGAACCCCACCAGTGTCTCCTACTCTACTCGCATCTCTCATACCCAGTTACTTCCTTTAATTGACCTTACCAAACTGTCTCCATCTATGGGGGCTATCAGCCGCGATAACCTGTTTTTGCGCAAACCCCTCCCCCCCAGACTTTTACCGCGAATTGTGAAAAACCCCTATCCAATTAGCAGTGAAAAGTTTTCACCCTATAATTTTACCGCGTTTCACTTCCCTTAGTCTGAGCAGGTGAAAAGTTATACTCCTCTCTCTCATCTACAAAGCTCTCAGCCACATTTCTCCTCCCCACATCTCTAGCCTCATTTCCTGACACACTCCCTTCTTCCCCCTTTGCTCTGCTGATGATTACCCCGTCACCCTCTTCTCCCTCTCACATTCAGGATTTCTCTTAGGCCGCTCCTGGCATGCCATACCACATTCAATTAGACTTTAATCTAGTCTCCCAGCCTACAAGCATACTTGCTTACTTTTGAAAAAGCATTTCAGGGAGATAGTGAAAATAACAACTACAGTATATGTGCAGACGTGTACCGCTACATCTGAGAGTCGTTTTCATAAAAGTGACTTGTATCCAAATGTAAATGAGTATATGTGCAGACGTGTACCGCTACATCTGAGAGCCGTTTTCATAAAAATGACTTGTATCCATATGTAAATGAGCCCCAAAGCAGTTAGTAAGATCTACGTGTTGATGAAAAGACAATTATGCTTTTCAGCGCTTGCTCAGGTATTGTGTTTTACAAGTGGTTCCATATTGGTGCAACGAGATACCTTGAGGCAGATGTATTAACCTGGAGAAGGGATAAAGACGTGATAAAGCAGTGATAAGCGCGAGGTGCTAACGCACCAGCCAGTCATTACAGATTTTGAAAATGACAGTTAGGAGCTGACTTGCTGGTGCGTTATCACCTTGCACTTATCACTGCTTTATCACTTTTCCATCTGCCCCCTTATTTGAAAATGCATGTAACCACAGGGATCATTGGGGCAGATGTATTAAGCCTGGAGAAGGGATAAAGAAATGATAAAGTAGTGATAAGTGCAAGGTGATAACGCAGCAGCCAGTCAGCTCCTTACACCATTTTTAAATCCAAAATGATTGGCTGGTGCATTTTCACCTTGCGCTTATCACTGCTTTATCACTTCTTTATCCCTTTTCCAGGTTAATACATCTGCCCCATTGTGTCTTATCACCAATGCAGGGAAATGGCACTGATGAGACCATTTGAATGTATATATCTCTGATTTCCTTTTCCCCCCAATAACAGCTGCATAATAGGGGTAAGGTGCAATAAGGGAGACTGCTAGACTCTTCAGGGAGTCGGGGAGATTGTGGCTAAATCAGGGAGCCTCCCCTGGCAGTCAGGGAGAGTGGACAAAAATGCCTCCAAGCGTGCCCTTTAAACACACTTTTTCATTCTATCTTGCCAACCCTCCTCCTAACCGCAGTCTCTGTCCTCTTCTCCCCTTCGTGTCCACCCATATCCTCTATCGATTGTAAGCTCATATGTATAGCAGGTCCCTCTCTGCTTTGTCTTCTCTGCATACAGTAATTATGCTAAATGCTCACTTTAATTATATATCAGTGTGAATTTATATACTCTTTTTATAAGGCTGTACTCATATATTTTGTCAGTTTGGTGCCTGTGTACGGTACTGCGGAACCATTGTGAGGACTTACAAAGAAAAAATATAAATATTTTCCTGAATCAATACGTTTTGTATTTTTCTATAAGAAATAATTATTTGTTCTTATTTTGTTTATTCAAAAACTTTTTTTTTTTCATTATGGCTTATTTATATTGTTCCTCTAATTGAAATTGTTCCTCTTCATTTTGTATTTCCGAATTAACAAAATCTCACAATAAGACATTTATCGTGTTCCAAGGAGATTAGAGGGCACAAAAGAAGCATCAATATCTGACAGTGTGATCTGGATCAAACCTCTTAGGCAATCACTATGGGCCTCCAGTATTTAGTATCCCATATCTCTTAAATTTGTTCTCAAAGACATTATAGCTAAACTACCAGCAAGTTCTCACGAGAATCTCCTGCACAACGGCTTGTGAAATTAGAACTGAAGAAGGAGAGACTTAAGGCCCATATAGACGGGCCGATTCAGGAGAGTTGTGTGCTGAGTGAACCGCTCAGCACACATCTCTCCCGCCGCTCAGCACAGCGCGATCTGTGCTGAGCGTGCGGGGGGAGACGGGGGGGTGCTCACTTCACCCAGCGGGTGAAGTGAGCGACCCGCTAGATTGGCCTGCATGCAGGCCAATCTAGCACCAGCGATAGCGATGCGCGGGGCTGCGCATCGCTGTCGCTGTTAGGGCTACATTCGGAGCGATCTTGCTGAAAATCTAAGCAGTCTAGTCAGATTGCTTAGATTATCGCTCCGTGTGTATTGTACCCCCCTTTAGGGGTCTATTTATGAAGCAGTGAAAAGAGTGGAGAAGTGAGCCAGTGGAGAAGTTGCCCATGGCAACCAATCAGCTTTGAAGTAACATTTACAGTATCAAGTGCTCTCTATTAAATTATACATAGCAGCTGACTGGTTGCCATGGACAACTTCTCCACTCTTTTCACTGCTTCATGAATAGACCTCCCAATTCCTAGTCCTCCTGTGAGCTAAATCTGAGCTGCAGGCAATTATTTATGCTCCCTGCTGGCAAGCCCAGCTTTATAAGGTGCCCCTGGTGGAGCTGCTGGGGAGATCTAGGATACCACCAGTATTACGGTAATACCACTGACCTTCAATTATAAAATAAATGCAGACCGTGGCTCCTCCTTTAATGATGTTGCAATGCCACGTTCTGGGGTAAAGGAGCCGCTACTCGACCTACCTGGAAGATAAGGGTGTAGAACTGCTGGTTTGAGGATGTGCAGAGAGGAAAGAGGAATAGAGGGAATGGAGATACACCTGGAGAGGGGGGAACAGAAGAGAGGATACGGAGAGCAGGGTAAGAGGAGACACTCCGCTATTGTGAATAGCCTGGAAACGGTGGGATAAAGAAAAAGCTTCCCTGGGTGACAATGAGGAACATCAGCGTCCATGCCGTACTCCAGACCTTGCCAACTTGTGCCTCTCCAGCTTTTGTGAGACTACACATCCAAGCAAGCCTTGCCACAGCATACCTCCCAACTGTCCCGATTTTCGCGGGACAGTCCCATTTTTTTGGGACTGTCCCGCTGTCCCATTCCTGGGCTGCAGTGTCCTGCGGTGGGGGGGAGGGGCAGTTTAGAGGCTCCTGTCACTTGCGGCTTTGAATAGACGCTGTGCGCATGCGCAAAGTGTCTATTCATGGAGACAAAGGGTCTGGGGGCATGACAGCAACTCACAGAGCGCTGGGCATGCCCCCTGAATGATGCAAAATGGGCGTGGCTCATGATTGCGGCATTCCCTCGGAGCCATGCCCTTTTCTATAAGCCACACCCCCTTTCCCGATGTTGGGAGGTATGCCACAGATTTAGCACTCCCTAACAGCAAAGCTATGGCAGGGCATGCTGGGACATGTAGTTTCACAACAGCTGGAGAGCCACAAGTGGGCAAGGCCTGCTCTATACAGAGGAATAGGCGTGGCCCCATAACAAATACGGTACAGGGCCTTACACTGCAAATAATGACCCTACTTGTAGGTATACCAGGCCTTGTGGCAGCTTACCCAGGTTTAATATAGTGATGAGCGGATTCGGTTTTACTCGGTTTTACTCGGTTCTCAAAACCGAATCTTATTGGCTCACTGATGTCACGTGTTTTGGATAGCCAATAAGATTCGGTTTTGAGAACCGAGTAAAACCGAGTAAAACCGAATCCGCTCATCTCAGAATTTAGTATATGCAAGACCTGAGATAACACATGTATGTCATCTCTCCTGTGTTGCATATTGTTCAATTCCTAAATGTATCCTGATTTTTCCATTAGGTGCACCCAGACGGACGATGAGGACACGCTGTCATCAATGAAATTCTGCATTAACGAGACCCTAACATCAGTCGGACAGTATTTTAGTCAGCTGATCAATCTCGCATTAATTCAGGAAGTCAAGGTAATCAAATGTATCAGTGATTCAAACATTTCAATGATCAGCATCTAAAGCCAACATATAGAAAAGTGTTACACACTGCAGCATGTCTTAGTTTTCATCTAATAATACTATTGTACGTTGCTTTATGCTACAGAGCCGGTCCTAGGCATAGGCAAACTAGGGGCACAACCAGCTTCTGCTGATTAAAATTATATGCGGCATGCCTATATTCTGTGTGTAGCATTTCATATGCAGATACAGCCACAGTCGCACACAGTATATAGGCATGCTGCATATCATTTTAATCAGCAGAAGCTGCTTGTGCATTGGCAATGCCTATATATTTATCCTATTTAAAACACTCTAAAAGGTTAGGAGACACAGTACGCAATTGGCGCAAAAGGTACCGCAAGGGTACGCCCTTAGTGTAGCAGACGCTGTGCACAGGGTGTGAGCACAGGCGTCGCAGACACTCACAGAATTAAACTTTAATAAATATACCATAAACAATGTACTTATACTGTAAACCCTTGTGCAGTGATAATGTGTAAATGCAACACAGTGTAACCTTGTTAGTCTAAAAGCTGTATGAGCGTATGTGACGCTCAGAGAACCCCTTAGCAATATAATAAACACTCAAATACCGGTCTAAGGGTCTAACGCCTTTTAAGGAAATGAATGAACGTTCAATTGCAAAAGAATAATACAATACAAGTTATACACTACCAAGATAACATAAAATACCTAACCGGATAACTACACATAAAATACAATACAGATACAATTACATTTAAAGGGGGGAAGGAGAGAGAGAGAATGGCTTATAACATTAAATAAGAGACAATATGGTTGCAGAGAATTTACACATGTGAGAAACAATCGCTGCGCAGTTAGTCAATGCTGAGACCCTTTGTGGAGAGAAAAATTGAGCTCACCCAGGCTGGCTGTCTCTATATACACAACACCCAGCAACAACACAATGGTCCCTACAATACCGCATGGGACAGAAGCTAGACTCCATTTTGGGAAAAACTCCCATGATTCCAAAGTCTGTAACATATGATTTAAAAGGGAATGCTAGCAGCCATTTTAGATTTGCAAGTCCAAACACATGGCACTCTCTGCTACACCACAATCACATAGCAGAAGACACAAGACTCCACTATATTCCAAAATGTCCAAGCCTCAACACAATGCATATGTTCTGATTTTACAATTCCAAACCATCTAAATCACCTTTCACAATTTCAAGCCAACACAGTATCTCAATAACCAGGTACCCTCAAGTATCAGCCTGCTATTGCTACAAGCACATGACTACAGTAACAAAAGGAAGTATGTTTTGACTTCTAACCTTCAGCATGATGTATCATGTAAAACTACTATAATCTGTTATAAATCACCATCCATAAATGTATACCAGAGATGCTATGCTACAGATTGTCTACTGTTCCAATTCATTACAGATTTCATAGAGTATCATCCCAAACACCCAACAATCACACAACTGCACAAGCATCATTAACCTTAAGCCATTTGTATCTCCAAACTAACTATTCTATGCCAATCATTTCACAACTACTTTACCACAAACACATATTAAAACTATTCTATGCCATTAAGCCATGAGTATACAATACTTAGCCTTTCGCTTGGAGCCTGGTGATAAGCAAGCCATGCTTCTGGATGCTTGCTTGGTTCTGAGTGAGTCAGTGAGCCCCGTGATTTCCAGTGGATAATCTCATACCTGCATTCCAGCTGTGGGGGGGTGTCAACCACAGGAAGTGTGTGTCTTTCACAGCATGTGGGCTAGCTCTATCAGTAAGCAGAGCTGACCATGTGATCTTGGTTATGCACTTGTTTCAAATTCCTGTCTTGTGGGAAGCTATTGTTTGGCGAATACTGTCTCACTGTCCACTTTCAGTTGAGACAATGACATCCCAGCAATCATTCTTCTGGAGACAAATCCAGCCCCATTCGTAAACACAGGTGTTGGCCCTCCTCATTGAATCTCAAAGCTTAGTGTAATTAAAGGCTATTGTATTCCGTCTGCGGGACAGAAACTGACTATTCTTAGGTGTAATTTATTCGGAATACAATTAATCTTCAATTACTATTCCTGTGCTTAACTATGCATAAGAACATGTGAAGCCCTTTTAACATGCAAAGGGGAATCTCTAAGGTCTAAGAGCCATCTTGAGACCCACTGATACCTGTTGAACTCAGGGGAATATTAACTTATAAAATACATTATTTTGATTAAATATGCAGCGTGCACACGCATGAAGTGCATATATGGCAACGTGCAGCGTGATATTTTTCTGACTTTGACAGCATCCTAGCCACACAGCAATGCAAATCCGATGTATTTTCATCAAAAAAAGGTGCCCAGCGTTAGCAGAGCTGCCAGCTGACTCATGCCAGGCATCTCCTGCTGCACAGCGCATTGAGGCAAGATGTATGAGGACACATCTGTATCCAATCAGAGGCAGAGGTCACAGTGTTAGCGGCCATGTGAGTGCTGTGTGCATGTGAGTGCTGTGTGTGAGTGGGTTGGTTGTGCAATAGTGTTCAGCATATGTGTAAGGGGCATTATGCGTGTCATGTGTATAAATGCATTAATAATGTATAGCAAATGTGTAAGTGGCACTCTGTGTGTCATTATGTGTATAAGGGCATTAATAATGTGCGGCATATGTGTAAGGGGCATTACTGTGTGGTATTATGTGTATAAATGCATTACTACTGTGTGGCATTATGTGTAAAAGGTGCTCTACTGTGTGGTGTTACATATAGAAAGGGCACTACTGTGTGGTCTAATGTGAATAAAGAGCAATATGGTATGGTGTAATGTGAATAAGAAGCAATTCAGTGTAATGTAATGTGAATAAGGGGCACTATTGTGAGGAGTAATGTATTTAAGGTAAAGTGGTACTATTGTGTGATGTAACGTGAATAAGGGACACTATCGCATGATAAAATGTGCATAAAGTTGCACTACTGTGTGGCGCAATTTGAATTGGGGGTACTATTGTGTGACCATGCCCCTTGCCAGCAAAAACACACCCCTTTTTGGGCTGTGCGCCGAATGTGCGTGTTAGGGTCTCCTGCCCTGTGCTGCCACGTCGTCATGGCAACCGGGAGACAAGTGCTAGTGGAGTAACCTGAGCGCAGCTGATACTCCGGTTCGGGTCTTTTGCTGTGCAGTGGTTATAGGCTCTGTGCACGGCAGGGGATCCGGTGCTGGTTTTTGTGCTCACAGTCTGTGAGGTCTGAGTGGGGCGTGGACAGCACCTGCTTTATAAGGCCTATTTTCAGGGTAAGCAGATGCTGCTGAATCTTTGTTGGTTAGTCAGTTCATGAAAGTTAGCCAGTACTGTGTAGCTTTGTATTTGTTTGTTGCTTACTGCAAATAGGCCTGGGGATTTGGTATTACACTCTGCCAATCCAGACCTAGCAGTAAGACTGGAGTCAGTCGTTTAGCTTGCTGGGGTTCTGTTACTACTCTGTGAACTTAGCAAGTTTGCGGCTGTATTCTAAGACTTGCCTGTCTAATCCTGTCTCACTGTGCTAGGTGTCAGGGGTCAGTTTAGTGGCAGTAAGCTAAAACCTGTGCACTGCAAGTGAGAATTAGGATTGTGGAGATTCTCCTTGTGTCTATCATTCCATCTCTGACCAAGGAGTTTACTGCCACACCCGTTGGTAACCCTTTAGGGTTTTGCTGTTGCCCTTAGCAACAGCATTTCGGGTTCTCTACGTATTAAAACACAACATCTTGCTTTTCCATCTGAGCAGTTCTAATACAAGGGAGATACCCAGTTCCTTAGCCTCTGGGCTTCTCTGTTCACTTTGTGTGTATTTTGTTACCCTATCACCTTCTGTGTACATTATGTCATATCCCCCAGTTTGTCTGTGAGTCCATCTGTTTTGCATAACAGTTCAAACACCAGTACATTCCTGCAGACACTGGAGTGCATAACAGTTCTGACACCAGTACTTTCCTGCAGGCACTGGTGTGCATAACATATTCAGCAGCCTAATACTCCTGTTGAAATTTTGTGGGAATATGGAGCATACCCCTCAAAATACGTTGCAACAGGTGGTCGATCAGGTGCAGGTCCTGACTCGACAATTTAATGATTTGTCCATTAAAATGCACACCTCCCAGGCTGCTGGCGGAGCTCCCGCAGCAGCAGCACCTGCAGGGGTTAAGGAGCCGAAAGTAAATCTCCCGGATCGTTTTTCTGGAGATCGCTCGCAGTTCTTTTGTTTCAAGGAGAGCTGCAAGCTATACTTCCGGCTTAGGCCTCAGTCTTCTGGGTCGGAGATTCAGCGGGTGGGCATAGTGATTTCCTTGCTACAAGGAGACCCACAGGTCTGGGCATATGGGTTGCAGCCTGACTGTCCGTCGCTTAAAAGTGTTGATGTTTTTTTTACGGCACTGGGCATGTTGTATGATGACCCTGACAAGACGGCCTCAGCCGAGGCTCAGATTTCGATCCTTAAGCAAGGGCGAAGGCCAGTTGAGGTTTACTGTACGGAGTTTCGGAGGTTGGCCCATGATACCCAGTGGAATGACCCAGCCCTGAGACACCAGTACCGAAAAGGTCTTTCTAACCAGATAAAGGACCAACTGGTACAATATCCCTTGCCTGATAGCTTGGATCAGCTCATGCAGTTATCCATCCGGGTGGATAGACGGCTGAGAGAGCGTAGGCTTGAAAGGGAGACTGAGATTTCCTTCCGTCCCAAGGGAACCTCAGACTCTGAGGAATTTTCTGAGGAGCCTATGCAGATTGGGGCTACCCGCCTCTCCTCGCGTGAGAAGATGCGGAGGAGACAGCAGGGGTTGTGTTTGTACTGTGGGAATAAAGGTCATGTGGTAGTATCATGCCCAGAAAAGCCGGAAAACTTCAGGGCCTGAGGGTGATGGGAAATATCCTGTCAGGCCAGAAGTCAGAATTTCCCAAGAAGACTTTTATCATTCCGGTGACCTTGAAGATCCTCGGTCAAACTGTCAAGACTGAGGCCTTTGTGGACAGTGGGGCCGACGGGGTTTTTATGGACCGCCAATTCGCCCTGAAACACTCTGTTCCCTTAGTACCCTTGGCATCGGAAATTGAGATTTGTGGGTTAAACGGGGAACCATTATCCCAAGGTAAAATTACCTCTTGCACTAGCCAGATTTCTTTGTTTATTGGAGCCACACACTCTGAAAAATTGTCCTTTTATGTGACTGTCTGTACTTTTGCCCCATTGGTGTTGGGGTTACCCTGGTTAAGGGCCCACAATCCTCAATTTGACTGGGTCTCTGGGGAGATTCTTAGTTGGGGTACTGATTGTTTCAGGAGTTGCTTGAGCCTTCCAGTCAGGCTCTCGCAGCTAAGTTTGCCAGGATTGCCAGGGTGTTATGCAGATTTTGCGGACGTGTTCTCCAAAAAAGTTGCAGAGGTACTACCTCCCCATCGCCCCTATGACTGTGCCATTGATTTGTTGCCGAATGCTAAGCTTCCCAAGAGCAGGTTGTACTCCCTGTCACGTCCTGAGACTCAGGCTATGGCAGAGTACATTCAGGAGAACTTGGCTAAGGGATTTATCAGACCTTCACAGTCTCCAGTTGGGTCGGGGTTCTTCTTCGTGGGTAAAAAGGACGGTTCGTTGCGACCCTGCATCGACTTCAGGGAATTGAACCGTATCACGATTAAAAACTCATACCCACTGCCTCTCATTTCGGTCTTGTTTGACCAGCTTCGTACTGCCACCATTTTTTCTAAGATTGACCTACGCGGTGCGTACAATCTAATCCGAATAAGAGAGGGGGATGAATGGAAGACTGCCTTTAATACCCACTCAGGGCATTATGAATATTTGGTGATGCCTTTTGGGCTCTGTAATGCCCCGGCAGTCTTCCAGGATTTCATGAATGATGTGCTCAGGGAATATTTGGATAGATTCTTAGTTGTATACTTAGATGACATCCTAATCTTCTCCCATTCCCTGGAGGAACATCGGAAGCATGTACGCTTAGTCCTCCAGAAACTCAGAGACCACCGGCTTGGGGCGAAGCTGGAGAAGTGCGAATTTGAAGTTCAGCAAATCGCATTTCTAGGATATATTATCTCCCCAGAAGGTTTCCAAATGGAGGGTTCCAAGGTACAGGCAGTCCTGGATTGGGTGCAGCCCACTAGTTTGAAGGCGCTTCAGCGTTTCCTGGGCTTTGCGAATTTTTATAGATGATTTATCGCTGGATTTTCGTCTATAGTGGCGCCCTTGGTGGCACTCACTAAGAAAGGGGCGGATGTTGCTCACTGGTCTTGTGAGGCTAAAGCGGCTTTTGCCCGTCTCAAAAGGGCATTTGTTTCGGCCAAGGTGCTGCGACACCCAGATCCAGAGCGTCCTTTTGTGGTGGAGGTGGATGCCTCTGAGATGGGTATTGGGGCAGTGCTTTCTCAGATGGGAGTGTCTGATAATCGCCTTCATCCCTGTGCTTACTTTTCCCGTAAATTTTCGCCTGCCGAGATGAATTATGACGTGGGTAACCGGGAATTGTTGGCTATTAAGGATGCACTCGAGGAGTGGAGACACTGGCTTGAGGGGGCTAAGTTTGTGGTCTCAATTCTCACTGACCATAAGAATCTGGCATATTTAGAGTCAGCGAAGCGTCTCAATGCCAGGCAGGCACGATGGGCTTTGTTTTTTGCTCGCTTTAATTTTTTGATAACATATCGCCCTGGGTCAAAAAACATCAAGGCTGATGCGCTCTCGCGGAGTTTTGCTCCAATCCAGGAGACCACCGAGGAGCCGTTGCCCATTGTTTCCCCATCATGTATTAAAGTGGGCATTACCCAGGACCTCTTATCATTAGTCCTTAGAGCACAGGAGCAGGCTCCTCCAGACCTTCCGGTAGGTCTTTTGTTTGTGCCTCCTAGGTTAAGACAGCGAGTGTTCCTGGAATTCCATGCCAAGAAGTCGGCAGGTCACCCGGGTATTGCCAGAACTCGGGAGTTGCTATCTAGGGCGGTGTGGTGGCCCTCAGTGGCTAAGGATGTGGATCAGTGGGTTCGGGCATGTGACATCTGTGCCCGAAATAAGACTCCTAGAGGGGTTCCTGTTGGCCCATTACATCCACTCTCTATCCCATCTAAGCCATGGACCCACATTTCAATGGATTTTGTGGTGGACTTGCCCAAATCCTCGGGGATGACAGCCATCTGGGTTGTCGTTGACAGGTTTTCGAAGATGGCGCACTTCGTTCCACTGGTTGGGCTGCCATCAGCCAGACGCCTGTCTGAATTGTTTATGCTGCATGTTGTGCGTCTCCACGGGTTGCCACTTGATGTGGTCTCTGACCGCGGATCCCAGTTTGTGGCCAAATTCTGGAGGGCATTTTGTTCCGATCTCCAGATTTCTGTCAGCTTGTCGTCAGGCTACCATCCGCAGTCTAATGGGCAGACTGAAAGGGTGAACCAGTCCTTGGAGCAGTTCCTCAGGTGTTATGTCTCCAAGTGTCAGACTGACTGGGTTGCTCATCTTTCCATGGCGGAGTTTGCCTATAACAACGCGGCTCACTCTGCTACAGGGATCTCTCCCTTCCTTTGTGTGTATGGGCATCATCCTAAGGCCAATTCTTTTGACCCCCTGGACTCCACGCCTGGTGGTTCCTCTGTGGTTTCGGTCCTTAGAGGTATTTGGCGGAAAGTGAAGAAAGCCCTTGTGTCTGTGTCATTAGTGACCAAAAGGGTTTTTGATAAGCGGAAAAGACCCTGCAGCTTCAAATTAGGAGACTTCGTCTGGTTGTCTACCAAGAATTTGAAGTTGAGACAGCCATCTCATAAGTTAGGGCCCCGGTTCATCGGCCCTTATAAGATCACCAGGGTTATCAATCCGGTGGCATTTCAGTTAGATCTGCCCCGTTCTTTGGGTATCAATAAAACATTTCATTGTTCCCTTTTAAAACGGGCGATTAGTAATCCTTCTTCCAGTGGAAGACCTTCCCCTCTTCTGATACGTGGCCAGAGGGAGTTTGTTGTTGAAAGGATTCTTGACTCCAAGGTGGTTCGGGGTCGGCTGTCATTTTTGGTGCACTGGAAGGGGTATGGCCCGGAGGAGCGGTCGTGGGTGCGCAGTTGTGATCTTCATGCCCCCAGACTGATACGCTCTTTCTTCTCGCAGTTCCCCGATAAACCCGGTGGTAGGGGTTCTTTGACCCCTCGTCAGAGGGGGGGTACTGTTAGGGTCTCCTGCCCTGTGCTGCCACGTCGTCATGGCAACCGGGAGACAAGTGCTAGTGGAGTAACCTGAGCGCAGCTGATACTCCGGTTCGGGTCTTTTGCTGTGCAGTGGTTATAGGCTCTGTGCACGGCAGGGGATCCGGTGCTGGTTTTTGTGCTCACAGTCTGTGAGGTCTGAGTGGGGCGTGGACAGCACCTGCTTTATAAGGCCTATTTTCAGGGTAAGCAGATGCTGCTGAATCTTTGTTGGTTAGTCAGTTCATGAAAGTTAGCCAGTACTGTGTAGCTTTGTATTTGTTTGTTGCTTACTGCAAATAGGCCTGGGGATTTGGTATTACACTCTGCCAATCCAGACCTAGCAGTAAGACTGGAGTCAGTCGTTTAGCTTGCTGGGGTTCTGTTACTACTCTGTGAACTTAGCAAGTTTGCGGCTGTATTCTAAGACTTGCCTGTCTAATCCTGTCTCACTGTGCTAGGTGTCAGGGGTCAGTTTAGTGGCAGTAAGCTAAAACCTGTGCACTGCAAGTGAGAATTAGGATTGTGGAGATTCTCCTTGTGTCTATCATTCCATCTCTGACCAAGGAGTTTACTGCCACACCCGTTGGTAACCCTTTAGGGTTTTGCTGTTGCCCTTAGCAACAGCATTTCGGGTTCTCTACGTATTAAAACACAACATCTTGCTTTTCCATCTGAGCAGTTCTAATACAAGGGAGATACCCAGTTCCTTAGCCTCTGGGCTTCTCTGTTCACTTTGTGTGTATTTTGTTACCCTATCACCTTCTGTGTACGTTATGTCATATTCCCCAGTTTGTCTGTGAGTCCATCTGTTTTGCATAACAGTTCAAACACCAGTACATTCCTGCAGGCACTGGAGTGCATAACAGTTCTGACACCAGTACTTTCCTGCAGGCACTGGAGTGCATAACAGTTCTGACACCAGTACTTTCCTGCAGGCACTGGAGTGCATAACAGTTCTGACACCAGTACTTTCCTGCAGGCACTGGAGTGCATAACAGTTCTGACACCAGTACTTTCCTGCAGGCACTGGAGTGCATAACAGTTCTGACACCAGTACTTTCCTGCAGGCACTGGAGTGCATAACAGTTCTGACACCAGTACTTTCCTGCAGGCACTGGTGTGCATAACAGTGCGCACTGTTCCTATTTAAAATATTGGAGGTAGGAACACCAAAATAAGGACTGCTATGGGTGAGGGGTGATGGTGCGGGGAAAGGGGTACAGGGTCAGAGGCGGAGCTAGCGGTGGTGCTAGGGGGCAAAAGCCAAAATCTTGCCTAGGGCATCATATTGGTTAGGGCCGGCTCTGTTATGCTATATGGTTGCACACTTCAGAAACAGATGCAGAAGCCTAGTTGTAGGTATAGTTACATAGTGACAGCCATCATTACATACAGTACAGTAGGCTGTAGACACAGATATACCTGTATGCAGTAATCATACACAGTTGCCATAGTTACAGGCACAGTAACGTAGTGACAGACGCAGTTACAGTAATGTAGCTGCAGGCGTGTGGTTGTTAGTGGAGCAGGAGCATGTGGTTGGTGCAGCAGGCATATATAGTTAGTGATGCAGGGGCGTGTAGTTACTGACTGTGGCATGCGAGTGTAGTTAGTGCAGCTCGGGTGTTTAGTTAGTGGTGCAGGCGCGTGTAGTTAGCGCAAGAGGAGCATGTAATTAGTGCTGCAGGCGCATTTAGTTAGTGCTGTAGGAGCATGTAGTTAGTGCAGCAGGTGCATGTAGTTAGTGCAGCAGGTGCATGTAGTTAGTGCAGCTGGTGTGTGTAGTTAGTGCAGCAGGTGCATGTAGTTAGTGCAGCAGGTGCATGTAGTTAGTGCTGCAGGTGCATGTAGTTAGAGCTGCAGGTGCGTGTAGTTAGTGCTGTAGGCGCATGTAGTTAGTGCAGCTGGTGTATGTATTAGTGCAGCTGGTGTGTGTAGTTAGAGCTGCAGGTGCATGTAGTTAGAGCTGCAGGTGCGTGTAGTTAGTGCTGTAGGCGCATGTAGTTAGTGCAGCAGGTGCATGTAGTTAGTGCTGCAGGTGCATGTAGTTAGAGCTGCAGGTGCGTGTAGTTAGTGCTGTAGGCGCATGTAGTTAGTGCAGCTGGTGTATGTATTAGTGCAGCTGGTGCGTGTAATTAGAGCTGCAGGTGCATGTAGTTAGTGCAGCAGGTGCATATAGTTAGAGCTGCAGGCACGTGTAGTTAGAGCTGCAGGTGCGTGTAGTTTGTGCACCAGGTGCGTGTAGTTAGTGCTGTAGGCGCATGTAGTTAGTGCAGCTGGTGTGTCTAGTTAGTGCTGCAGGTGCGTGTAGTTTGTGCTGCAGGTGGTGTAGTTTGTGCAGCAGGTGCGTGTAGTTAGTGCTGTAGTCGCATGTAGTTAGTGCAGCAGGTGCGTGTAGTTAGAGCTGCAGGTGCGTGTAGTTAGAGCTGCAGGTGCGTGTAGTTAGTGCTGTAGGTGCATGTAGTTAGTGCAGCAGGGGTGTGTAGTTAGTGCAGCAGGTGTGTGTAATTAGTGCTGTAGGCGCATGTAGTTAGTGCAGCAGGTGCGTGTAGTTAGTGCAGCAGGTGTGTGTAGTTAGTGCTGTAGGTGCAAGTAGTTAGTGCAGCAGGGGTGTGTAGTTAGTGCAGCAGGTGTGTGTAGTTAGTGCCGTAGGCGCATGTAGTTAGTGCAGCAGGTGCGTGTAGTTAGTGCAGCAGGTGCGTGTAGTTAGAGCTGCAGGTGCGTGTACTTAGTGCAGCAGGTGTTGTAGAGCTGCAGGTGAATGTAGTTAGTGCAGCAGGTGCATGTAGTTAGAGCTGCAGGTGCGTGTAGTTAGTGCAGCAGGTGTGTGTAGAGCTGCAGGTGCATGTAGTTAGTGTAATAAGTGGTGCAGGTGTGTGTAGTTAGTGCTGCAGTCACATGCAGCAGACAAGTGTACTAGAGCATAAGGAGGGTCCTGGACTGCACACTATAACTAAACATAGTGAGAGGTGCTACCATGCTAATACTTGTAGTGCCACACACACACACAAAAAAAATGCAGGTGCACTCTCCAAACATTACTAGAATAATTGTAGTACATTTAGCAATTCAACATCGAGTAAAAGTGAAGTTCTTTGCATAATTCTGGCCAAAAGTATGGACCTACCAACTGCATCCAGTTGACCTCATCATAAGGTAGGTCCTTAGCATTCTCAACGTTCGAGCATGCAGCAGATAAGTGTACTACAGCATCAGACGCATGCTGAAGACGTGTGCTAGAGCGTCAGGCACATGCAGTAGGCGCGTGTAGTTAGAGGAGCACATGTATTTAGACCTGTATGTGCATGCAGCAAATGTGTGTAGTTAGGGGCTAATTCAGGTTGGATCGCAAATCGTGATCCAACCGGAATTATTACGATTGCCCCACGGATGCATGTGCCCACACTTTCAGGCAGAGGCGGTCACGTGGCGGGGGGAGCCGGCAATGCTCCATTTCCAGGGCGGAGATGGAGTATTGCGGTGCAAACTGTGGGCGGTGGGGCGCAAACGGGGGGCAGTGCGGCGCGTCGGGGGCATGATCGCGGCAACTGCGTGACATCAGAAGCAGCTGCTGCGATTGGGAACATGGCGGCGGGCCTCCTGCAGGCGCAGCTCTATTTCTGATAACAAGCAGAAATTGCGATGCGTTCGCAATTTCTGCATGTTGAGGGGGGAGGCGGCGGTCAGCATGCTGGGTGGAGTTGCCCTGTGATGGGCGGCCCCCAGCATTCTAGCAAAAGGATTGCAAATTCTACTAATTAGCAGAATTTGCAATCCTTATTGAATTAGGCCGAAGTACTGCAGGCACATTTAATTAAAGTGGTGGGTGCATGCAGCAGGTGCATGAAGCTCCAGCTGCAGACAGATGCAGCAGATGAGTGTAGTTAGAGCTGCAGGTGCATGCAACAGACGCATGTAGCCAAAGCTTCAGGCGCTGTAGGCGCATGAAGCAGACATGTGTAGTTAGAGCTGAAAGCACATGTAATTAGAGCTACAGATGCATGCAGCAGGCGTGTGTAATGTGTAGTTAGAGCTGGAGACATGTGTAGTTAGAGCTGCAGGCACATGCAGCAGATGCACGTAGCTAGAGCTGCAGGTGCATGTAGCAGACCAGTGTAGTTAGAGCTGCAGACACATGTAACTTGAGCTGCAGCTGCATGACGTTAAAACTGCAGGTGGGATTAGCTATAGCTGCAGGTGCATTTAGCTAGAGCTGCATCAACATGCAGCAAATGCATATAATTAGAGTGTAGTTAGAGCTGCAGGTGCATGTTGTTAGAGCTGCATGTTCCTGCAGCCGATGTGTATAATTAGAGCTGCAGGTGCATGGTGCATATGCGTGTAATTAGAGCTGCAGGTGCATGCAGAAGAGGTGTGTAGTTAGAGCTGCAGGGACATGCAGGAGAGGTGTGTAGTTAGAGCCGCAGATGCATGCAGCAGATGAGTGTAGTTAGAGCTGCAGATGCATGCAGCAGATGAGTGTAGTTAGAGCTGCAGGTGCATACAGGAGAGGTGTGTAGTTAGAGCTGCAGGTACATGCAGGAGAGGTGTGTAATTAGAGCTGCACATGCAGGAGATGAGTGTAGTTAGAGCTGCAGGTGCATGCAGGAGAGGTGTGCTGTTAGAGCTGCAGGTGCATGCAGGAGAGGTGTGTAACTAGTAGAGATGAGCAGGTTCGGTTCCTCGGAATCCGAACCCCCCCGAACTTCAGCCTTTTACACGGGTCCGAGGCAGACTCGGATCTTCCCGCCTTGCTCGGTTAACCCGAGCGCGCCCGAACGTCATCATCCCGCTGTCGGATTCTCGCGAGGCTCGTATTCTATCGCGAGACTCGGATTCTATATAAGGAGCCGCGCGTCGCCGCCATTTTCACACGTGCATTGAGATTGATAGGGAGAGGACGTGGCTGGCGTCCTCTCCGTTAGAATAGATAGAGACACTTGAGTTGATTTACTACTAACTTAGTAATTTTGGGGAGCATTAGTTAGGAGTACTCAGAGTGCAGAGTTTTGCTGATAGTTACTAGTGACCACCACCAGTTTTATTTATTATTTAATATAATCCGTTCTCTGCCTGAAAAAAAACGATACACAGTCACATACCATATCTGTGCTCAGCCTCAGTGTGCTGCATGATAATATCATCTATGTATATCTGACTGTGCTGAGTGCTCACTGCTCACACAGCTGAATTGTGGGGGAGACTGGGGTGCAGTTATAGCAGGAGTACAGTGCACACTTTTGCTGCCAGTGTGACTGACCAGTGACCACCAGTATATTGTCTGCCTGAAAAAGTTAAACACTCCTGTGGTGTTTTTTTTTTTATTCTATAAACGCATTCTGCTGACAGTGTCCAGCAGGTCCGTCATTCATTATATTATATAAATATTTACCTGCAGTAGTGTTATATTTTTTTTGTTCATCTCTATCATCTTTATCATCTCTATATTAGCAGACGCAGTACGGTAGTCCACGGCTGTGGCTACCTCTGTGTCGTCAGTGCTCGTCCATAATTGTATACCTACCTGTGGTGGTTTTTTTTTTTCTATCTTCTTCATACTAGTAGTTTAGGAGTCTGCTGACAGTGTCCAGCAGGTCCGTCATTATATTATATATACCTGCAGTAGTGATATATATATATTTTTTATATCATTATCATCTCTATACTAGCAGACGCAGTATGGTAGTCCACGGCTGTAGCTACCTCTGTGTCGTCAGTGCTCGTCCATAATTGTATACCTACCTGTGGTGGGGTTTATTTTTCTATCTTCTTCATACTAGTAGTTTAGGAGTCTGCTGACAGTGTCCAGCAGGTCCGTCATTATATTATATATACCTGCAGTAGTGATATATATATATTTTTTATATCATTATCATCTCTATACTAGCAGACGCAGTACGGTAGTCCACGGCTGTAGCTACCTCTGTGTCGTCAGTGCTCGTCCATAATTGTATACCTACCTGTGGTGGGGTTTTTTTTTCTATCTTCTTCATACTAGTAGTTTAGGAGTCTGCTGACAGTGTCCAGCAGGTCCGTCATTATATTATATATACCTGCAGTAGTGATATATATATATTTTTTATATCATTATCATCTCTATACTAGCAGACGCAGTACGGTAGTCCACGGCTGTAGCTACCTCTGTGTCGTCAGTCACTCGTCATCCATAAGTATACTAGTATCCATCCATCTCCATTGTTTACCTGAGGTGCCTTTTAGTTGTGCCTATTAAAATATGGAGAACAAAAATGTTGAGGTTCCAAAAATAGGGAAAGATCAAGATCCACTTCCACCTCGTGCTGAAGCTGCTGCCACTAGTCATGGCCGAGACGATGAAATTCCATCAACGTCGTCTGCCAAGGCCGATGCCCAATGTCATAGTACAGAGCATGTAAAATCCAAAACACAAAATATCAGTAAAAAAAGGACTCAAAAATCTAAAATAAAATCGTCGGAGGAGAAGCGTAAACTTGCCAATATGCCATTTACTACACGGAGTGGCAAGGAACGGCTGAGGCCCTGGGCTATGTTCATGGCTAGTGGTTCAGCTTCACATGAGGATGGAAGCACTCAGCCTCTCGCTAGAAAAATTAAAAGACTTAAGCTGGCAAAAGCACAGCAAAGAACTGTGCGTTCTTCGAAATCACAAATCCACAATGAGAGTCCAATTGTGTCGGTTGCGATGCCTGACCTTCCCAACACTGGACGTGAAGAGCATGCGCCTTCCACCATTTGCACGCCCCCTGCAAGTGCTGGAAGGAGCACCCGCAGTCCAGTTCCTGATAGTCAGATTGAAGATGTCAGTGTTGAAGTACACCAGGATGAGGAGGATATGGGTGTTGCTGGCGCTGGGGAGGAAATTGACAAGGAGGATTCTGATGGTGAGGTGGTTTGTTTAAGTCAGGCACCCGGGGAGACACCTGTTGTCCGTGGGAGGAATATGGCCGTTGACATGCCTGGTGAAAATACCAAAAAAATCAGCTCTTCGGTGTGGAAGTATTTCAACAGAAATGCGGACAACAGGTGTCAAGCCGTGTGTTGCCTTTGTCAAGCTGTAATAAGTAGGGGTAAGGACGTTAACCACCTCGGAACATCCTCCCTTATACGTCACCTGCAGCGCATTCATCATAAGTCAGTGACAAGTTCAAAAACTTTGGGCGACAGCGGAAGCAGTCCACTGACCAGTAAATCCCTTCCTCTTGTAACCAAGCTCACGCAAACCACCCCACCAACTCCCTCAGTGTCAATTTCCTCCTTCCCCAGGAATGTCAATAGTCCTGCAGGCCATGTCACTGGCAATTCTGACGAGTCCTCTCCTGCCTGGGATTCCTCCGATGCATCCTTGCGTGTAACGCCTACTGCTGCTGGCGCTGCTGTTGTTACTGCTGGGAGTCGATGGTCATCCCAGAGGGGAAGTCGTAAGACGACTTTTACTACTTCCACCAAGCAATTGACTGTCCAACAGTCCTTTGCGAGGAAGATGAAATATCACAGCAGTCATCCTGCTGCAAAGCGGATAACTGAGGCCTTGGCATCCTGGGCGGTGAGAAACGTGGTTCCGGTATCCATCATTACTGCAGAGCCAACTAGAGACTTGATTGAGGGTGTCCCCGGTACCAAATACCATCTAGGTTCCATTTCTCTAGGCAGGCGATACCGAAAATGTACACAGACCTCAGAAAAAGACTCACCAGTGTCCTAAAAAATGCAGTTGTACCCAATGTCCACTTAACCACGGACATGTGGACAAGTGGAGCAGGGAAGACTCAGGACTATATGACTGTGACAGCCCACTGGGTATATGTATTGACTCCCGCCGCAAGAACAGCAGCGGCGGCACCAGTAGCAGCATCTCGCAAACGCCAACTCTTTCCTAGGCAGGCTACGCTTTGTATCACCGCTTTCCAGAATACGCACACAGCTGAAAACCTCTTACGGCAACTGAGGAAGATCATCGCAGAATGGCTTACCCCAATTGGACTCTCCTGTGGATTTGTGGCATCGGACAACGCCAGCAATATTGTGTGTGCATTAAATCTGGGCAAATTCCAGCACGTCCCATGTTTTGCACATACCTTGAATTTGGTGGTGCAGAATTATTTAAAAAACGACAGGGGCGTGCAAGAGATGCTGTCGGTGGCCAGAAGAATTGCGGGACACTTTCGGCGTACAGGCACCACGTACAGAAGACTGGAGCAACACCAAAAACGCCTGAACCTGCCCTGCCATCATCTGAAGCAAGAAGTGGTAACGAGGTGGAATTCAACCCTCTATATGCTTCAGAGGTTGGAGGAGCAGCAAAAGGCCATTCAAGCCTATACAACTGACCACGATATAGGAGGTGGAATGCACCTGTCTCAAGCGCAGTGGAGAATGATTTCAACGTTGTGCAAGGTTCTGCAACCTTTTGAACTTGCCACACGTGAAGTCAGTTCAGACACTGCCAGCCTGAGTCAGGTCATTCCCCTCATCAGGCTTTTGCAGAAGAAGCTGGAGACATTGAAGGAGGAGCTAACACTGAGCGATTCCGCTAGGCATGTGGGACTTGTGGATGGAGCCCTTAATTCGCTTAACAAGGATTCACGGGTGGTCAATCTGTTGAAATCAGAGCACTACATTTTGGCCACCGTGCTCGATCCTAGATTTAAAACCTACCTTGGATCTCTCTTTCCGGCAGACACAAGTCTGCAGGGGTTCAAAGAACTGCTGGTGAGAAAATTGTCAAGTCAAGCGGAACGCGACCTGTCAACATCTCCTCCTTCACATTCTCCCGCAACTGGGGGTGCGAGGAAAAGGCTCAGAATTCCGAGCCCACCCGCTGGCGGTAATGCAGGGCAGTCTGGAGCCACTGCTGATGCTGACATCTGGTCCGGACTGAAGGACCTGCCAACGATTGCGGACATGTCGTCTACTGGCACTGCATATGATTCTCTCTCCATTGAAAGAATGGTGGAGGATTATATGAGTGACCGCATCCAAGTAGGCACGTCAGACAGTCCGTACGTATACTGGCAGGAAAAAGAGGCAATTTGGAGGCCCTTGCACAAACTGGCTTTATTCTACCTAAGTTGCCCTCCCACAAGTGTGTACTCCGAAAGAGTGTTTAGTGCCGCCGCTCACCTTGTCAGCAATCGGCGTACGAGGTTACTTCCAGAAAATGTGGAGAAGATGATGTTCATTAAAATGAATTATAATCAATTCCTCCATGGAGACATTCACCAGCAGCAATTGCCTCCACAAAGTACACAGGAAGCTGTGATGGTGGATTCCAGTGGGGACGAATTGATAATCTGTGAGGAGGGGGATGTACACGGTGATGAATCGGAGGATGATGATGAGGTGGACATCTTGCCTCTGTAGAGCCAGTTTGTGCAAGGAGAGATTAATTGCTTATTTTTTGGTGGGGGTCCAAACCAACCCGTCATTTCAGTCACAGTCGTGTGGCAGACCCTGTCACTGAAATGATGGGTTGGTTAAAGTGTGCATGTCCTGTTTATACAACATAAGGGTGGGTGGGAGGGCCCAAGGACAATTCCATCTTGCACCTCTTTTTCTTTCATTTTTCTTTGCGTCATGTGCTGTTTGGGGAGTGTTTTTTGGAAGGGCCATCCTGCGTGACACTGCAGTGCCACTCCTAGATGGGCCAGGTGTTTGTGTCGGCCACTTGGGTCGCTGAGCTTAGTCATCCAGCGACCTCGGTGCAAATTTTAGGACTAAAAATAATATTGTGAGGTGTGAGGTGTTCAGAATAGACTGAAAATGAGTGGAAATTATGGTTATTGAGGTTAATAATACTTTGGGATCAAAATGACCCCCAAATTCTATGATTTAAGCTGTTTTTAGGGTTTTTTGAAAAAAAACACCCGAATCCAAAACACACCCGAATCCGACAAAAAAAATTCGGTGAGGTTTTGCCAAAACGCGTTCGAACCCAAAACACGGCCACGGAACCGAACCCAAAACCAAAACACAAAACCCGAAAAATTTCCGGTGCACATCTCTAGTAACTAGAGCTGCAGGTACATGCAGGAGAGGTGTGTAATTAGAGCTGCACATGCAGGAGATTAGTGTAGTTAGAGCTGCAGGTGCATGCAGGAGAGGTGTGTAGTTAGAGCTGCAGGTGCATGCAGGAGAGGTGTGTAGTTAGAGCTACAGATGCATGCAGCAGATTAGTGTAGTTAGCGCTGCAGATGCATGCAACAGGTGAGTGTAGTTAGAGCTGCAGGTGTATGCAGGAGAGGTGTGTAGTTAGAGCTGCAGGTGCATGCAGGAGAGGTGTGTAGTTAGAGCTGCAGATGCATGCAGGAGAGGTGTGTAGTTAGAGCTGCAGGTGTATGCAGTAGAGGTGTGTAGGTAGAGCTGCAGATGCATGCAGGAGTGGTGTGTAATTACAGCTGTAGATGCATGCAGGAGAGGTGTGTAGATAGCGCTGCAGATGCATGCAGCAGATGAGTGTAGTTAGAGCTGCAGGTGTATGCAGGAGAGGTGTGTAGTTAGAGCTGCAGATGCATGCAGGAGAGGTGTGTAGTTAGAGCTGCAGGTGCATGCAGGAGAGGTGTATAGTTAGAGCTGCAGGTGCATGCAGCAGATGAGTGTAGTTAGAGCTGCTGATGCATGCAGGAGAGGTGTGTAGTTAGAGCTGCAGGTGCATGCAGGAGAGGTGTATAGTTAGAGCTGAAGGTACATGCAGCATATGAGTGTAGTTAGACCTGCAGGGACATGCTGCAGATGAGTGTAGTTAGAGCTGCAGGTGCATGCAGCAGATGAGTGTAGTTAGAGCTGCAGATGCATGCAGGAAAGGTGTGTAGTTAGAGCTGCAGGTGCATGCTGCAGATGAGTGTAGTTAGATCTGCAGGTGAGTATAATTATGGCTGCATACAGTACTACAAATGACTGAAATGTAGGGAGTGTTTCTATCCTGTTTCAACATTTGCAGATGCATTTCAATAGCATTCTCTGTTCCTTTTATCTAGAAAAAAAGAAATGTAGATATTTCCCTAATTGTATCAAATTCGACACAGATCTATTTAAGAAAATGAGAATGTGAAAAGAGAATTTAGAATGAATAGTGATGGGTGATGGGCAGCTCTGTGTGTAATCGCTGCCAGGGCCTCTCCTGCAACCAGCGTCTGGCGTACTGTTCAGTAATTCATAGGGAATGATGTCATACTATGATGTAATGTTTTGCTGTGGTGCCATGCGTCTGGCTAAGGTTACACTGCTGCAGGAAAGGCCATCTCTTATTGTCATTATCCTCTTCCATTATTTTTCTCATGCTCCACAACTAAACGCTGCCCTAAAATCCTACAAAAAGCTTTAATACATTATTTACCAGAGTGACAAGTCCTAAGTAAATAAACACTGACATGTCGTCCGGATTACGGGAAAACCTGAGGAAATGAATTGAGCCTTGTACTTGTTCCAGCTTAGTCATTGTGTTACCTTGTGTTATTCTTTGAGTGATGTAAGACACAGTATGTGTGTATATACTAGCATCCCTGTGCAAGCCTCATCAGCTGTATTACCATTATCATTATTCTTTATGTAGAACCGACATATTCCTTAGTGCTGTACAGTTAGAGAAGACCTCAGTCCCTGCAGTGGTGTATTCCAGGCGCTCTGCAATTCATGGAGACCTCAGTCCCTGTACGGACGTATTTCTCAGCACTCTATTGTACAACTAGAGTAGACCTCAGTCCCTGCACTGACGCATTCCTCTGCAATGTACAGTTAGTGGAGACCTCAGTCCTTGCACTGACGCATTCCTCTGCAATGTACAGTTAGTGGAGACCTCAATCCATGCACTGACTCATTCCCCTGCGATGTACAGTTAGTGGAGACCTCAGTCCTTGCACTGACGCATTCCTCTGCGATGTACAGTTAGTGGAGACATCAGTCCTTGCACTGATGCATTCTGCGATGTACAGTTAGTGGAGACCTCAGTCCTTGCACTGACGCATTCCTCTGCGATGTACAGTTAGTGGAGACCTCAGTCCTTGCAGTGACGCATTCCTCTGCGATGTACAGTTAGTGGAGACCTCAGTCCTTGCACTGACGCATTCCTCTGCGATGTACAGTTAGTGGAGACCTCAGTCCTTGCACTGACGCATTCCTCTGCAATGTACAGTTAGTGGAGACCTCAGTCCTTGCACTGACGCATTCCTCTGCGATGTACAGTTAGTGGAGACCTCAGTCCTTGCACTGACGCATTCCTCTGCAATGTACAGTTAGTGGAGACCTCAGTCCCTGCACTGACTCATTCCTCTGCGATGTACAGTTAGTGGAGACCTCAGTCCTTGCAGTGACGCATTCCTCTGCAATGTACAGTTAGTGGAGACCTCAGTCCCTGCACTGATGCATTCCTCTGCAATGTACAGTTAGTGGAGACCTCAGTCCTTGCACTGACGCATTCCTCTGCGATGTACAGTTAGTGGAGACCTCAGTCCTTGCACTGACGCATTCCTCTGCAATGTACAGTTAGTGGAGACCTCAGTCCCTGCACTGACTCATTCCTCTGCGATGTACAGTTAGTGGAGACTTCAGTCCTTGCAGTGATGCATTCCTCTGCAATGTACAGTTAGTGGAGACCTCAGTCCTTGCATTGACGCATTCCCCTGCGATGTACAGTTAATGGAGACCTCAGTCCCTGCACTGACTCATTCCTCTGCGATGTACAGTTAGTGGAGACCTCAGTCCCTGCACTGACTCATTCCTCTGCGATGTACAGTTAGTGGAGACTTCAGTCCTTGCAGTGATGCATTCCTCTGCAATGTACAGTTAGTGGAGACCTCAGTCCTTGCATTGACGCATTCCCCTGCGATGTACAGTTAATGGAGACCTAAGTCCCTGCACTGACTCATTCCTCTGCGATGTACAGTTAGTGGAGACCTCAGTCCATGCACTGACTCATTCCCCTGCGATGTACAGTTAGTGGAGACCTCAGTCCTTGCACTGACGCATTCCTCTGCGATGTACAGTTAGTGGAGACATCAGTCCTTGCACTGATGCATTCTGCGATGTACAGTTAGTGGAGACCTCAGTCCTTGCACTGACGCATTCCTCTGCGATGTACAGTTAGTGGAGACCTCAGTCCTTGCAGTGACGCATTCCTCTGCGATGTACAGTTAGTGGAGACCTCAGTCCTTGCACTGACGCATTCCTCTGCGATGTACAGTTAGTGGAGACCTCAGTCCTTGCACTGACGCATTCCTCTGCAATGTACAGTTAGTGGAGACCTCAGTCCTTGCACTGACGCATTCCTCTGCGATGTACAGTTAGTGGAGACCTCAGTCCTTGCACTGACGCATTCCTCTGCAATGTACAGTTAGTGGAGACCTCAGTCCCTGCACTGACTCATTCCTCTGCGATGTACAGTTAGTGGAGACCTCAGTCCTTGCAGTGACGCATTCCTCTGCAATGTACAGTTAGTGGAGACCTCAGTCCCTGCACTGATGCATTCCTCTGCAATGTACAGTTAGTGGAGACCTCAGTCCTTGCACTGACGCATTCCTCTGCGATGTACAGTTAGTGGAGACCTCAGTCCTTGCACTGACGCATTCCTCTGCAATGTACAGTTAGTGGAGACCTCAGTCCCTGCACTGACTCATTCCTCTGCGATGTACAGTTAGTGGAGACTTCAGTCCTTGCAGTGATGCATTCCTCTGCAATGTACAGTTAGTGGAGACCTCAGTCCTTGCATTGACGCATTCCCCTGCGATGTACAGTTAATGGAGACCTCAGTCCCTGCACTGACTCATTCCTCTGCGATGTACAGTTAGTGGAGACCTCAGTCCTTGCACTGACGCATTCCTCTGCGATGTACAGTTAGTGGAGACCTCAGTCCCTGCACTGACGCGTTCCTCTGCGATGTACAGTTAGTGGAGACCTCAGTCCTTGCACTGACGCATTCCTCTGCGATGTACAGTTAGTGGAGACCTCAGTCCTTGCACTGACACATTCCTCTGCGATGTACAGTTAGTGGAGACCTCAGTCCTTGCACTGACGCATTCCTCTGCGATGTACAGTTAGTGGAGACCTCAGTCCTTGCACTGACGCATTCGTCTGCAATGTACAGTTAGTGGAGACCTCAGGCCCTGCACTGAATCATTCCTCTGCGATGTACAGTTAGTGGAGACCTCAGTCCTTGCAGTGACGCATTCCTCTGTGATGTACAGTTAGTGGAGACCTCAGTCCCTGCACTGATGCATTCCTCTGCAATGTACAGTTAGTGGAGACCTCAGTCCTTGCACTGACGCATTCCTCTGCGATGTACAGTTAGTGGAGACCTCAGTCTTTGCACTGACGCATTCCTCTGCAATGTACAGTTAGTGGAGACCTCAGTCCCTGCACTGACTCATTCCTCTGCGATGTACAGTTAGTGGAGACTTCAGTCCTTGCAGTGACGCATTCCTCTGCAATGTACAGTTAGTGGAGACCTCAGTCCTTGCACTGACGCATTCCTCTGCGATGTACAGTTAGTGGAGACCTCAGTCCCTGCACTGACTCATTCCTCTGCGATGTACAGTTAGTGTAGACCTCAGTCCTTGCACTGACGCATTCCTCTGCGATGTACAGTTAGTGGAGACCTCAGTCCTTGCACTGACGCATTCCTCTGCAGTGTACAGTTAGTGGAGACCTCAGTCCTAGCACTGACGCATTCCTCTGCGATGTACAGTTAGTGGAGACCTCAGCCCTTGCACTGACGCATTCCTCTGCGATGTACAGTTAGTAGAGACCTCAGTCCCTGCACTGACTTATTCCTCTGCGATGCAGTTAGTGGAGACCTCAGTCCTTGCAGTGACGCATTCCTCTGCAATGTACAGTTAGTGGAGACCTCAGTCCTTGCACTGACGCATTCCTCTGCGATGTACAGTTAGTGGAGACCTCAGTCCTTGCACTGACGCATTCCTCTGCAGTGTACAGTTAGTGGAGACCTCAGTCCTAGCACTGACGCATTCCTCTGCGATGTACAGTTAGTGGAGACCTCAGTCCTTGCACTGACGCATTCCTCTGCGATGTACAGTTAGTAGAGACCTCAGTCCCTGCACTGACTTATTCCTCTGCGATGCAGTTAGTGGAGACCTCAGTCCTTGCAGTGACGCATTCCTCTGCAATGTACAGTTAGTGGAGACCTCAGTCCTTGCACTGACGCATTCCTCTGCGATGTACAGTTAGTGGAGACCTCAGTCCCTGCACTGACTCATTCCTCTGCGAAGTACAGTTAGTGGAGACCTCAGTCCTTGCACTGATGCATTCCTCGGCGGTGTACAGTTAGTGGAGACCTCAGTCCTTGCACTGACGCATTCCTCTGCAATGTACAGTTAGTGGAGACCTCAGTCCCTGCACTGACACATTCCTCTGCGATGTACAGTTAGTGGAGACCTCAGTCCTTGCACTGATGCATTCCTCTGCAATGTACAGTTAGTGGAGACCTCAGTCCCTGCACTGACGCATTCCTCTGCAATGTACAGTTAGTGGAGACCTCAGTCCCTGCACTGACGCATTCCTCTGCAATGTACAGTTAGTGGAGACTTCAGTCCTTGCACTGACGCATTCCTTTGCGATGTACAGTTAGTGGAGACCTCAGTCCTTGCACTGACGCATTCCTCTGCAATGTACAGTTAGTGGAGACCTCAGTCCTTGCAGTGACGCATTCCTCTGCAATGTACAGTTAGTGGAGACCTCAGTCCTTGCACTGACGCATTCCTCTGTGATGTACAGTTAGTGGAGACCTCATTCCCTGCACTGACGCATTCCTCTGCAATGTAAAGTTAGTGGAGACCTCAGTCCTTGCACTGACGCATTCCTCTGCAATGTACAGTTAGTGGAGACCTCAGTCCTTGCACTGACGCATTCGTCTGCGATGTACAGTTAGTAGAGACCTCAGTCCCTGCACTGACTCATTCCTCTGCGATGCACAGTTAGTGGAGACCTCAGTCCTTGCAGTGATGCATTCCTCTGCAATGTACAGTTAGTGGAGACCTCAGTCCTTGCACTGACGCATTCCTCTGCGATGTACAGTTAGTGGAGACCTCAGTCCCTGCACTGACTCATTCCTCTGCGAAGTACAGTTAGTGGAGACCTCAGTCCTTGCACTGACGCATTCCTCTGCGATGTAGTTAGTGGAGACCTCAGTCCTTGCAATGAAGCATTCCTCTGCGATGTACAGTTAGTGGAGACCTCAGTCCCTGCACTGACACATTCCTCTGCGATGTACAGTTAGTGGAGACCTCAGTCCTTGCACTGATGCATTCCTCTGCAATGTACAGTTAGTGGAGACCTCAGTCTCTGCACTGACGCATTCCTCTGCAATGTACAATTAGTGGAGACCTCAGTCCTTGCACTGACGCATTCCTTTGCGATGTACAGTTAGTGGAGACCTCAGTCCTTGCACTGACGCATTCCTCTGCAATGTACAGTTAGTGGAGACCTCAGTCCTTGCAGTGACGCATTCCTCTGCAATGTACAGTTAGTGGAGACTTCAGTCCTTGCACTGACGCATTCCTCTGCGATGTACAGTTAGTGGAGACCTCAGTCCCTGCACTGACGCATTCCTGTGATGTACAGTTAGTGGAGACCTCATTCCCTGCACTGACGCATTCCTCTGCAATGTAAAGTTAGTGGAGACCTCAGTCCTTGCACTGACGCATTCCTCTGCAATGTACAGTTAGTGGAGAACTCAGTCCTTGCACTGATGCATTCCTCTGCGATGTACAGTTAGTGGAGACCTCAGTCCCTGCACTGACTCATTCCTCTGCGATGTACAGTTAGTGGAGACCTCAGTCCTTGCACTGACGCATTCCTCTGCGATGTATAGTTAGTGGAGACCTCAGTCCTTGCACTGACGCATTCCTCTGCAATGTACAGTTAGTGGAGACCTCAGTCCTTGCACTGACGCATTCCTCTGCGATGTACAGTTAGTTGAGACCTCAGTCCCTGCACTGACGCATTCGTCTGCAATGTACAGTTAGTGGAGACCTCAGTCCTTGCACTGACGCATTCCTCTGCAATGTACAGTTAGTGGAGACCTCAGTCCTTGCACTGACGCATTCATCTGCGATGTACAGTTAGTGGAGACCTCAGTCCCTGCACTGACTCATTCCTCTGCGATGTACAGTTAGTGGAGACCTCAGTCCTTGCACTGACGCATTCCTCTGCAATGTACAGTTAGTGGAGACCTCAGTCCTTGCACTGACGCATTCCTCTGCGATGTACAGTTAGTGGAGACCTCAGTCCCTGCACTGATGCATTCCTCTGCAATGTACAGTTAGTGGAGACCTCAGTCCCTGCACTGACGCATTCCTCTGCAATGTACAGTTAGTGGAGACCTCAGTCCTTGCACTGACGCATTCCTCTGCAATGTACAGTTAGTGGAGACCTCATTCCATGCACTGACGCATTCCTCTGCGATGTACAGTTAGTGGAGACCTCAGTCCTTGCAGTGACGCATTCCTCTGCAATGTACAGTTAGTGGAGACCTCAGTCCTTGCACTGACGCATTCCTCTGCGATGTACAGTTAGTGGAGACCTCAGTCCTTGCACTGACACATTCCTCTGCGATGTACAGTTAGTGGAGACCTCAGTCCCTGCACTGATGCATTTCTCTGCGATGTACAGTTAGTGGAGACCTCATTCCCTGCACTGACGCATTCCTCTGCAGTGTACAGTTAGTGGAGATCTTAGTCCTTGCACTGACGCATTCCTCTGCAATGTACAGTTAGTGGAGACCTCAGTCCTTGCACTGACGCATTCCTCTGAGATGTACAGTTAGTGGAGACCTCAGTCAATGCACTGACTCATTCCTCTGCGATGTACAGTTAGTGGAGACCTCAGTCCTTGCACTGACGCATTCCTCTGCAATGTACAGTTAGTGGAGACCTTAGTCCTTGCACTGATGCATTCCTCTGCGAAGTACAGTTAGTGGAGACCTCAGTCCCTGCACTGACGCATTCCTCTGCAATGTACTGTTAGTGGAGACCTCAGTCCCTGCACTGACGCATTCCTCTGCGATGTACAGTTAGTGGAGACCTCATTCCCTGCACTGACGCATTCCTCTGCAATGTACAGTTAGTGGAGACCTCAGTCCCTGCACTGACGCATTCCTCTGCGATGTACAGTTAGTAGAGACCTCAGTCCCTGCACTGACGCATTCCTCTGCAATGTACAGTTAGTGGAGACCTCAGTCCCTGCACTGACGCATTCCTCTGCCATGCACAGTTAGCGGAGACCTCAGTCCGTCCGCTTACATATTCCTTGGTGCTGTACAGTTAACGGGACCTCAGTCTCTGCCTCGGTGCTTACAATCTATTTTCCGTACTACATACATACATACAGACGTACATACATACATACGTACATACATACGTACATACAAACACACACACATGCATCAGAATCCGTTTAATTGGAGGCCAATTATCCTACCAGTATGTCGCCTGAAATTCTAGCACCCATAAGAAACCCACCTAAACAAGAAAATATAACAGTAATAAAATGAGAATAAAACTTCAGTGCCTCCTCTAAGTTAAGTATCTGACACAATATGGTAATCTTAGTGCCACAGATGCTGATAAACTATAATAATAATAATAATAATTATTATTATTATTATTATTATTATTATAAACCTCTATTTATATGGTGCCACAAGGGATCCGCAGCGCCCAATTACAGAGTACTTGAACAAATAAGCAAAACAGGAAAACAGCGACTTACAGTTCAAGACAATATTGGACAAGTGCAGGGTATAGTAACATATCTGCATCAGCAGATTACACTGAAATAAGTGTCAGGGTGGCAGAAAACTGAGGGATTTGACGTTTAGTAGAGAGGTGGAGAGTCTGAGGTGAAGAGGTAGAGAATTCCAGAGACAGGGAGCAGCACATGCAAAATCTTGGAGGTAGGAGTGGGAGGAGGTAATCAGTAGGCAGGAGAGGCGGCGTGCATTAGAAGAGTGAAGAGGACGGGTGGGGCTGTAAAGGGAGATAAGGTCAGAGATGTAAATTGGAGAGGAGTTGGTGTGAGAAGCTTCATTTGGATTTTGAAGGGGAATGGGAGCCAGTGAAAGGCTTGTAAGAGAGGGGAGGTGGACATAGTATGTTTGGTGAGGACGATCAGCCGGGCAAGAGCATTGACCATAAATTGGGGTGGAGAGAGGCGTTTGTCAGGGATGTCAGATAGGAGGAGATTATAGTAGTCCAGTCTGGAGATGACCAGTGAGTGGATATGGGTCTTAGTAGCATCCTGGGTGAGAAAGGGACTGATCCTGAAAATATTTTTGAGATGAAAACAGCATCTTTGTGAGAGGTGCTGAATGTGTGGTTTGAAGGAGAGGGAGGAGTCAAGGATTACTTCAAGAGAGCTGGCTAGAGGAGAGGGTGGGAAAATGATCAGCTCAGTCTTAGACATATTAAGTTGAAACAAGCGTTGGGACATCCAAGAAGAGATAGCAGAGAGACAGTTGGAGATACGAGTGAGAAGAGTAAGGGAGAGGTCAGGGGAGGAAAGGTAGATTTGCGTTTCTTGAGCTTAGAGATGTTATTGTAAGTCAAAAGAGCAAATGAGCTCACCTAAAGAGGATGTATAGATAGAGAAAAGAGAGGTCCAAGTACAGAACCTAGGGGACACCTACAGTTAGTGGTGGGGGGCCATGAGAGGAAACAGAGAAGGCATGGTAAGAGAGGTAAGAGGACAGCCAGGAGAGGCCAGTATCACACAGACCAAGGGAGTTAAGGATTTGCAGTAGGAGAGGCTGGTCAACAGTCTCAAAAGCAGCAGAGAGGTCAAGGAGAATAAGCAGAGAATAGTGGCCCTTGGATTTAGCTTAAAGGGGGTTATTGCACACTTTTGTGAGGGCAGTTTCAGCGGGGTGGAGAGGACGGAAGCCAGACTGGAATGGGTTAAGCAGAGAGTAGGAGGAAAAAAGGCAATAAGGCAGTTGTAGACAATACACAGAGGGGAGAGATTGAGAGAGGGAGAGATTGAGGAGGTGGGCAAGACAGGAACAGGCAGGAGGAGAGAGGTAGCGGAGGAGGCAGGAGGGGATAGGGTCAAGTGGGAGGGTGGAGGGGAACAGATGAGATGACGATGACTTCCGACCCCGATTTATGGGAGAAAGATATCAGAGTTGGCTAAAGGGATGGGGAGGGCTGGTAAGGGAAAGGAAGTGGCTGGTTGCTGATGGTCTGGTGGGATGTGATGTCTTGACGTACGGAGTAAATTTTGGATGTGAAGTAAGTGGCAAAGTCAAGAGCAGAGAGTGAGGAGGGGAGATGAGGTGGGGGTGGGCAGAAGAGGGAGTTGACAGTGGTAAAGAAATCCCGGGGGTTCGAAGACTGGGACGAGATGAGGTTCTTGAAGTATGACTGTTTAGCAAGGGGCAGCACTGAAGGACGAGAACATATTTTTGAAAAGGAGGAAGTCTGCCTTAGAACGTGGTTTCTTCCAGTGTCGCTCGGCAGTACTCGAGCATTTTTGCAGATATCTGGTGCATTCGGTGTGCCAGGATTGAGGTGTTGATCTGCGAGGGTGAGTAGTGGTAGGAGGAACGACAAAGTCAATAGCAGAAACTACTCTTCTGTCATAGAAGACCCTTTGAGCGACTTCATGCATGGCCTTCTAAATGACCTGGTAAGTATCCTTAGTGACCTCATACACACTGTAGTCCGAATGATCTCATGTATAACCAAACTGACCTCAAATGTATTCCACCCCCCAGGTGAAGGCACATTTAGCCCCCCCCCCCCCCCCCCCCCCCCCGAGTTTTCGAATTATTACGCCACTGAGGCTAGTTCCTTCCAGGAATCTGAAGGAAACTTGGAAGGGACACTTCACTTCTTAGTGAGATTCTTGCAGTGTCTGGGGCTAGGCATAATATGAATGATATACCTCAGCGTGTACATATGGGCTAATGGACTATTTACTGGTGAGAAAGTAGAGGTAAAATGTCCTAAACAGACTCCATATTCCATTAAAAAATAATAATAATAATAATAATAATAATAATAATGTATAATTGGAGGTAAAAGGCATCATGTTGTAGGCTTTGGTGTTAATTTATCTCCATTGAGTGACAGTTTCTGTAGCCTCCACTTCTGTAACAAATCATCCAGTGACATTGCGTTGCCTCTGTAATACAAGCATCCTTGCAATACCTGATACTGCGCGAGTTCACTGCTTGAGACTTATTTGTAAACCATTTTTAATTGTACTCTTTTTACTGTTGTTTTACATATAATTGTATAAATGTCTCATTAAGCGATAACTCAAACTTGCTTTTATCTTTTTTTAATTGGGGGCACAGAAGGACATATCTTTATTATATTGCTGAGAGATTTAAACGTATGGTTCACACTCCGGAGACAAAGCGATGGTGCTCCGCATTTACAGTTATTATAACGATCTCTCATGTTTACAGCAACAACATATGCCACAAAATTGCGCAGCGCTGAGATAAAAACAAATATTGCTTACAATACAATAATATGACATAATGTAAATGGAATTACAGTCCTGGTCTGAAGGGCTTGCAATCAAATAGATCCTGGCATTTTGATTTTAAAATGGTTGGTAGATCTACAGTAAAAAGGTCGACAGGTAAAAAGTAGACATCGCTTAAGGTCGACAGGTTCAAAAGATTGACATGGCAGTGGCCGACACATACGGTCGACACAAATGTTTTTTAGTTTAAAAAAAAAAATTACTTTTTCATCATTTACCGTCCACGTGGACTATGACCGGGAATAGTAATGTGTGCCTACCGCAGTGGTAGTGGAGCGTGGTAGTTGACCCTGTCAACCTTTTGCATGTTGGTCATTTGGGGTCGACTTATTGACTATCTAGGCCTTGTGGTGCCCAGGGCAAAAAAATAGGGGCGTGGCTTCAGAGAAGGGCGTGGTCAGTTATGCCCCCTGTAGCTGTGCCCTCAGCAGTTGTGCCCCGCTGGGTGAAATAATCATGCGCCATGAGCTAGTCTACCACTGCTATGCAGATGATACACAACTGTACTTGTCCTTTGCTCCGGGCACTGATAACCCAATAGCAACCCTAAATGGCTGTCTAGCTGAACTCCAGGAGTGGATGAGTGCTAGTTGGCTGCGACTGAACCCAGATAAAACAGAGGTCCTTATGATAGGACTGCAACATCAAAGGACAAGACCGCAGCATAGCCAACCAACTGGACTTACACTCTGGGATTCGGAATTACAAACCACTGATCGTGTGCGGAATCTTGGCGTTGTCCTGGATGGTGGCTTGACACTTAAACATCAGAGATCAGCCACAATCAAATCCTCATTCTTTCACCTGAGGAACATCAAGCACTTAATTCCCTCAGATGATCTGCCAAAAGTCATACATGCATTTATATCATCTCGATTAGACTACTGTAATGCCCTCTACCTTGGTCTCCCAGCAAAAGAATTGCACCGCTTACAGCTGGTGCAAAACACAGCTGCCAGGCTGTTCACCGACCAGCCCCGTTCTAGCCACATAACACCCATCCTCTACTCCCTTCACTGGCTGCCTGTAAGATGGCGAATCATCTTCAAGATTGGCTTACTGAGTTTCAAAGCACTACATGACCAGGGCCCAAGGTACCCGAAGCAGCTTCTGACCCCATACTGCCCCACTCGATTACTGCGATCTGTAGATGAAGGACTTTTAGCAGTACCTAGAATCTCCCGTAATTCATCTGGGGGTCGAGCTTTTAGTCATGCGGCTCCGACTCTATGGAACTCACTTCCCCGCACAGTGCGAGAGTCCCCAACTATAGAATCCTTCAAAAGTAGACTCAAGACTTTCCTGTTTACTCAAGCATTTCCATAATGTCCCTTTATTATCTCCATGCTTCTGTATTTTATGAAAATCTGTTCTGTACTTCATTATTTTCTGTACTATATTATGCTATGTATCTGTTAAGCGCCTTGAGTCCTATTGGAGAAAGAGCGCTATATAAATAAAATTATTATTATTATTACTGTGACCCCTGTACTGTGCCCCCAATACTGTGCCCCTAGTAGCGCCGATCACCAACAAAAAAATCACAAAAATAAATAAATAACCCGCTCCTGTTTCCCGACCGCTGCTGTCCTCCATCTCAGGCCGTCAGCGTCGGCTCCTCTGATCTCTGGGAGAGACATCATGACGTCTCTCCCATAGCACAGCATAGACACTAGAGGTCAATTATGACCCCTAGCGTCTATGTGCTGGTTTCACAATGCCGTGCGGTGCGCGATGCCATCATCGCGCACAGCACCGCACAACACCGGGGGGCACCACCAGTAGCGGATCTTGCCACGGTGGCGGTGCCCTCTGGACTGCGCCGGCGCCCTCCGGAAGGCGGCTCCCCGGGCAAAAATCCTACATGCCCGTAGCAATATCTGCTACTGACTATCTATCTTTTCACTATAGCTCTATTGAACCACGCCCATATAAAAAAAAATAACAACACAAAAATAATTAGCAATATTAGATTACTGCTGCTGTACAGCTGTGTCTACCTTCACAGGTCAGTGGATGCAGACAGTACGGCTGATGCAGTGTGAGAACTATCCTAGGTTGCAAAATTTATCTTGCTCAGAAGGCAAACACACGCAGTACTGCACGCATCTGACACTTACGCGCCTAGAGAACGTGAATGGCTGTGGAAAGAGCATTCCAACCTAGGCTGTTTATACTTAGGGCATGTTTTTGCAGAAGGGGCTTTTGCTGACCTGCATATATACGCCTGCTACAGGGCAGATGCAGGTGCACATTGATGATGATGACTTTTCATATCCTAGACCACTGGTTCTCAAACTGTGTGCCGTGGCACCCTGGGTTGCCCCAGGACACTTGCAGGGGTGCCTTGGAATGGTGGTCTAGGACCAATTCAATTTATTTATGGTCACTGTGTGAAACCCTTCTGGTACTGTGGTACACTTACTTGGGGTTTCTGATTATAGTGTCTCACCCCTTTGCGGCTGCTCCCTTCTGTTCCGGCTACACCGCGGATATGGCGTCAGTGACCAGCAGGGCCCCCAAATACACGGGTGCTTAGCACAAAGTACCTGATGGAGGGAATACACATGGACAACAGGTGCAGTGCAATGCAAGAACAAGAAAACTTTATTTACACTCCTCCATATCCTCCAGCACAGTAAGCGTAATGGTTACAAGCTCTACTTCACCAACTGCCTCCAGCACAATACTTTCAGCAGATGGTAAATGCTGTATACTTAAATATTGATGGTTACAAAAGGTTAGATAAATAGTAGAGATGTGCGGCGGGCACTTTTCGTGTTTTGTGTTTTGGTTCTAATTCCATTTTGTTGTTTTGGTTTCGGCTTGGTTTTGCCAAAACCACCCTTTCGTGTTTTGCTTTTGGATCTGGATGATTTTTGGAAAAAAACACACATAAAAATAGCTAAAATCACAGAATTTGGGGGTCATTTTGCTCCTACAGTATTATTAACCTCAATAACAATCATTTCCACTCATTTCCAGTCTATTCTGAACACCTCACTCCTCGCAATATTGTTTTTAGGCCTAAAAGTTGCACCGAGGTCGCTGTATGACTAAGCTAAGCGACACAAGTGTGTGGCACAAACGGGATCCGGTCTGAAGATCAACAGTATCTAGGTCGACAATGTTTAGGTCGACCACTATAGGTCGACAGTCACTAGGTCGACCGGGTCAAAAGGTCGACAGGGTCAGAAGGTCGACATGTTCTAGGTCGACAGGTCAAAAGGTTGACATGAGGGTTTTTTTAAACTTTTTTTTAAAAACGTTTTCATACTTAACGATCCACTTGGACTACGATTGGAACGGTAATCTGTGCTGAGCGAAGCGAGCCATGCGAGGGGACATGGTGCAGTAATTGGGGTTCCCTGTCACTCTACGAAGAAAACAACAGCAAAAAACCATGAAAAACTCATGTCGACCTTTTGACCTGTTGACCTAGAACATGTCGACCTTCTGACCCTGTCGACCTAGTGACTGTCGACCTATAGTGGTCGACCTAAATATTGTCGACCTAGACACTGTCGATCTAATGATCCACAACCGGCACAAGCACCTGGCCCATCTAGGAGTGGCACTGCAGTGTCAGACAGGATGGCAGATTTAAAAGCTAGTCCCAAAACAGCAAATGATGCAAAGAAGAAAAAGAGGTGCAATGAGGTAGCTGGATGGCCAAGCTAAGCGACACAAGTGTGCGGCACAAACACCTGGCCCATCTAGGTGTGGCACTGCAGTGTCAGACAGGATGGCAGATTTAAAAACTAGTCCCAAAACAGCACATGATGCAAAGAAGAAAAAGAGGTGCAATTAGGTAGCTGGATGGCCAAGCTAAGCGACACAAGTGTGCGGCACAAACACCTGGCCCATCTAGGAGTTGGTTGTTATTATAATTGTTATACTGCAGCAGTGGACATATAGCAGCAGCGTATATCGTCAATAGAATTACTGATGACACAGGACACTACCACTGGTCTGCACAACACAGCACCACTTTATACAGCTACACTGGATATATGGCAGCAGAGAACACCAACACTGTGACTGCCTGGACTGATGCAGCACAATACACTGACTACACTGGACTGGACTGAGCAGCACAACACAGCACAAGACTCGCCACCCCACTTTCTCGCCCCAACACACAGACACTGAACACTGAGGACACGTCCTCTCTATACACTCTCCGAGACTGGAGTGAAAATGGCCGCGACGCGCGGATCCTCATATGGAATCCAAATCCCGCGAGAATCCGACAGCGGGATGATGACGTTTTGCCGCGTTCGGGTTTCCGAGTCAAGAGGGAAAATCCAAGCCTGACTCGGATCCGGACTCGGAAGGCAAAGTCCGGTAGGGTTCGGTTCTCTGAGAACCGAACCCGCTCATCTCTAATAAACAGTAGTTCCCACTCCAAACGAACACCTCCAGCACAGTCTTATGCATATGTCACAGCAGTGAAGACAGTACATACCCGATGATAAAAAATAGGAAGGGGGACTTATCCTGCGCTTCTTAGGAGAATCACCATTCAAAATGACTCAGGCGTTGTTTGTAATCTCCCACATATGGAAAAACAAAATAATCAAATAATGTGAAGTACAATTTTAATAAAATAAAACCATGCTTTAACATAGGTTAAAAGGTATGACAAATGTATAGCATAAAACCATAATTTAACATTGGTTAAAAGGTATAACAAATGTATAGCAGCATGCATGTGACAATGGTAGCATATACAAATGAAAGCAGCATGTAATTGGGACTGCAGTGGGGGGTAATGAAAATGGACTCCCGCGGTCTACCGGAAGTGACGTATCGGACCTGTACGTGCACACGAAGCGAGTCTTGCTTAAACTAACTGGAGGATACATAGCACGTTGAGGACAATACACAACGATGGAGGCTGTCATTCAGGAGGACGCGTGGACACGAGGTAATATACAAACTGGAGTGGACGTATAGACAAAGAGACGGATCCGCAATTGGAAATACATGGACATTGCCATGGCAACAGGAAGCCACAGCGTGTCGCTAAGGACCATGGGACTTGGTGAGATCATTAATTGTATAGGGTCCAGCTGTTCACGCTGTGTGCTGATAGGTTAGGGATACTTTAAATACATTCTGGCAGCAGTTACCTTGTATTCATTCTGCACCTTGAGAAAGACCTCTGTAAGAGGTAGAAACGCGTTGGTGGACAAAGGACTTACAGAGGGGGAGCAGTGGCATCTTCACCGATCCAGTTCAGCGTGGCACAAGGGGTTCCCGGGTCCCCTGAGATTCAAAACTCCCGCAAGCTGGTATTGAACTGTTTATACAGTTCCCGACATCTGGTAATTTTTCATTACCCCCCACTGCAGTCCCAATTACATGCTGCTTTCATTTGTATATGCTACCATTGTCACATGCATGCTGCTATACATTTGTTATACCTTTTAACCAATGTTAAATTATGGTTTTATGCTATACATTTGTCATACCTTTTAACCTATGTTAAAGCATGGTTTTATTTTATTAAAATTGTACTTCACATTATTTGATTATTTTGTTTTTCCATATGTGGGAGATTACAAACAACGCCTGAGTCATTTTGAATGGTGATTCTCCCAAGAAGCGCAGGATAAGTCCCCCTTCCTATTTTTTATCATTGTTGTACTTCTGGTGAAGGGATTGGGAACCTTCGGTGAAGGGAGAAACGTCCAGCAGCTATCACTTTGCGCACTAAGTTATTTCCTTATATTTGTGTTTTTATAGTACATACCCGATGTTGCTAGGTAAAGTAGTTCTACAGCGTGTTAATCCAATAATGACACCGTACGACACAGGGGACTCCAGATCCGAAGATCATCGCACTCGTCTCAATCATCATAGGAGACTTCTAACATACGGAAACATCTCAATACACAGGGACCCTCTCTCCTTCCGTCACCCCACATACACCTTCTTCAGGCATGCTAACGTCCTCTATATTCAAGGACTCTGCCGCTAATACATATCCCACTGTCCGGGTACCTTTAATCTGACACGCTGACAACCTACACTTTATACAGGCTTTACACCCTTCACTGCTGGGCTCTTCCACTTACGTATACGGTTACTCAGGACTCCCCTCCAGCCTCGCTGCCACTTTGCAATGACCCCTCCATTACTATGGGGCACTTCTCCAGGGGCTATCAACCAGGGATCCAGTGTTACACATCACAGTCACCCTCTCATGCATAGGTGGTCTCTTCACAGGTCTGCTGCAGGGTTACACTGTACAGGAGCACTCTCACCGGGCAGCACTCACTGGTCTGCTGCAGGGTTACACTGTACTGGAGCACTCTCACCGGGCAGCACTCACTGGTTCTGTTGCGCTTCTCACTGCAGGCATGTAACAGCCAAAAACACTCCCCATTCCAAGTTGATCGTTCGCTGACGATTTTCGCAGCGCAGTGATCAGGTGTAAAATCGGCATTTCTGCGCATGCGTATGCCCCGCACTTCGCATGCGCGACGTATGGGTACAAAGCCCGTTGTGGTTGTGCTCAGGTTCTAGCAAAGTTTTCCTTCGCACTGGCGGCCGCAAGAAGATTGACAGGAAGAGGGCGTTACTGGGTGTCAACTGACCGTTTTCAGGGAGTGTTTGCAAAAACGCAGGCGTGTCTGAAAAAACACAGGTGTGGCTGGGCGTTCACTGGGCGGGCGTATGATGTCAAATCCGGACATGAATAGGCTGAAGTGATCGCAAGCGCTGAGTAGGTTCAGAGCTACTCAGAAACTGCACAAACTGTTTTTGCAGAGCTCGGCTGCACAAGCGTTCGCACTTCTGCTAAGCTACAACACACTCCCCGGTGGGCGGCGGCATAGCGTTTGCACAGCTGCTAAAACTAGCCAGCCAGCTATCAACTCGGAATGTCCCCCATTGTCTTTTGCCAGGGGTCTCCTCTCTCAAATTGCAGGCTCTGTTACTACAGCTGCAGTCACTTGCATGAGGCAACATCATGCCTCTCTCATGGGCTTGCTGTCCTATCTAGGGCACCTGGAGGGGGGCCTCTATAATACAGGGCTTTTCCCTTCTCTTCAGGTGGTGGGACACTTCACAGGAGGCCCTTTACTTATTGGGCTTTGCCCCATGCATTAACTGTGCCCTTGTGGCCGTGCCACGCACTCCCCTATTGCCAGGGTACCACGGGACCTCCTTCCTCCCGTCCCGTGGCCTCAGCTAATATGGCTGCCACTCTCTTCTCTAACTGCAGCTCTGGGTCCCATGTGCCGTTAGGCCACGCCCCGTTTATGTCCCGTGAGGCCACGCCTTCTATGCAGCTACTGTTGCTTCCCCCTGCACTCCTGGTGATTGACTGGTGACATCACCAGGAGGCGGGGCTTGGAAACAGGCTGCCTGGTATTACAAATGTAATAGACAAAACCATTGCTGGTGGCTGCCAATCCTAAAATATGTGGACAAACAGAAGCACATCCTGTCCCTCGCCACATAATTGAACTTAAGGATGACATATAAACACAACTGACTTAATTAAAAAAAAATTCTCAATTCTCAATAAGAATCTTTTGGCCTAGGGGTGCCATGAAAAAAATTCTGGTACTCTAGGGCGCCATCAGTAGCGGATCTTGCCACGGGCAAGCAGGACTTTTGCCCGGGGCACCGCCTTCCGGAGGGCGCCGCACCATGGCAAGATCCGCTACTGCTGTGCCCCCCGCTGTGAAGGGAACTAGACGCGTTGCGTCTAGTTTCCCTTCGTGGAGAGGACCCTTGCTGTGCAGTGCGCGCTGACGTCATTGCGCACCGCACAGCATTTCAGCGGTGCTACTACTGTACAGGGGGGCGTAACTGAACACGCCCCCAGTATGAGGCCACGCCCCTATTTCCCGCCCGGGGCGCAAAAAGCCCTAGAACCGCCCCTGGGCGCCATGATTCAAAAAAGGTTGGGAACCACTGGCCTTTACAAATATGTTGCTGATGTGAAGGTGTAGAGTCATTTTTGCCCATTTTGTTACCAAGTCTGCATAATTTCCAGCTTGTACGTTTCATCTTGTCGCCTTCGCTGCATCTGTGGTTTGTAAGTGACCTGAGCTGTCCCATCGCTGCATCTACTCATCGGTACGCCTCCAGTGAAATGTGACAGATCATATGAAAGCATGTTATTCATTGGTTACAGCCCAATCTCCTCCTGATTTTAGTTATAAATGGTTTTAAATAGAGATGAGCGCCTGAAATTTTTCGGGTTTTGTGTTTTGGTTTTGGGTTCGGTTCCGCGGCCGTGTTTTGGGTTCGAACGCGTTTTGGCAAAACCTCACCGAATTATTTTTGTCGGATTCGGGTGTGTTTTGGATTCGGGTGTTTTTTTCCAAAAACACTAAAAAACAGCTTAAATCATAGAATTTGGGGGTCATTTTGATCCCAAAGTATTATTAACCTCAAAAACCATAATTTACACTCATTTTCAGTCTATTCTGAATACCTCACACCTCACAATATTATTTTTAGTCCTAAAATTTGCACCGAGGTCGCTGTGTGAGTAAGATAAGCGACCCTAGTGGCCGACACAAACACCGGGCCCATCTAGGAGTGGCACTGCAGTGTCACGCAGGATGTCCCTTCCAAAAAACCCTCCCCAAACAGCACATGACGCAAAGAAAAAAAGAGGCGCAATGAGGTAGCTGTGTGAGTAAGATTAGCGACCCTAGTGGCCGACACAAACACCGGGCCCATCTAGGAGTGGCACTGCAGTGTCACGCAGGATGGCCCTTCCAAAAAACCCTCCCCAAACAGCACATGACGCAAAGAAAAAAAGAGGCGCAATGAGGTAGCTGACTGTGTGAGTAAGATTAGCGACCCTAGTGGCCGACACAAACACCGGGCACATCTAGGAGTGGCACTGCAGTGTCACGCAGGATGTCCCTTCCAAAAAACCCTCCCCAAACAGCACATGACGCAAAGAAAAAAAGAGGCGCAATGAGGTAGCTGTGTGAGTAAGATTAGCGACCCTAGTGGCCGACACAAACACCGGGCCCATCTAGGAGTGGCACTGCAGTGTCACGCAGGATGTCCCTTCCAAAAAACCCTCCCCAATCAGCACATGATGCAAAGAAAAAGAAAAGAAAAAAGAGGTGCAAGATGGAATTATCCTTGGGCCCTCCCACCCACCCTTATGTTGTATAAACAAAACAGGACATGCACACTTTAACCAACCCATCATTTCAGTGACAGGGTCTGCCACACGACTGTGACTGATATGACGGGTTGGTTTGGACCCCCCCCAAAAAAGAAGCAATTAATCTCTCCTTGCACAAACTGGCTCTACAGAGGCAAGATGTCCACCTCATCTTCACCCTCCGATATATCACCGTGTACATCCCCCTCCTCACAGATTATCAATTCGTCCCCACTGGAATCCACCATCTCAGCTCCCTGTGTACTTTGTGGAGGCAATTGCTGCTGGTCAATGTCTCCGCGGAGGAATTGATTATAATTCATTTTAATGAACATCATCTTCTCCACATTTTCTGGATGTAACCTCGTACGCCGATTGCTGACAAGGTGAGCGGCGGCACTAAACACTCTTTCGGAGTACACACTTGTGGGAGGGCAACTTAGGTAGAATAAAGCCAGTTTGTGCAAGGGCCTCCAAATTGCCTCTTTTTCCTGCCAGTATAAGTACGGACTGTGTGACGTGCCTACTTGGATGCGGTCACTCATATAATCCTCCACCATTCTATCAATGTTGAGAGAATCATATGCAGTGACAGTAGACGACATGTCCGTAATCGTTGTCAGGTCCTTCAGTCCGGACCAGATGTCAGCATCAGCAGTCGCTCCAGACTGCCCTGCATCACCGCCAGCGGGTGGGCTCGGAATTCTGAGCCTTTTCCTCGCACCCCCAGTTGCGGGAGAATGTGAAGGAGGAGATGTTGACAGGTCGCGTTCCGCTTGACTTGACAATTTTGTCACCAGCAGGTCTTTCAACCCCAGCAGACCTGTGTCTGCCGGAAAGAGAGATCCAAGGTAGGCTTTAAATCTAGGATCGAGCACGGTGGCCAAAATGTAGTGCTCTGATTTCAACAGATTGACCACCCGTGAATCCTTGTTAAGCGAATTAAGGGCTGCATCCACAAGTCCCACATGCCTAGCGGAATCGCTCCGTGTTAGCTCCTTCTTCAATGCCTCCAGCTTCTTCTGCAAAAGCCTGATGAGGGGAATGACCTGACTCAGGCTGGCAGTGTCTGAACTGACTTCACGTGTGGCAAGTTCAAAGGGCATCAGAACCTTGCACAACGTTGAAATCATTCTCCACTGCACTTGAGACAGGTGCATTCCATCTCCTATATCGTGCTCAATTGTATAGGCTTGAATGGCCTTTTGCTGCTCCTCCAACCTCTGAAGCATATAGAGGGTTGAATTCCACCTCGTTACCACTTCTTGCTTCAGATGATGGCAGGGCAGGTTCAGTAGTTTTTGGTGGTGCTCCAGTCTTCTGTACGTGGTGCCTGTACGCCGAAAGTGTCCCGCAATTTTTCTGGCCACCGACAGCATCTCTTGCACGCCCCTGTCGTTTTTTAAAAAATTCTGCACCACCAAATTCAAGGTATGTGCAAAACATGGGACGTGCTGGAATTTGCCCATATTTAATGCACACACAATATTGCTGGCGTTGTCCGATGCCACAAATCCACAGGAGAGTCCAATTGGGGTAAGCCATTCCGCGATGATCTTCCTCAGTTGCCGTAAGAGGTTTTCAGCTGTGTGCGTATTCTGGAAAGCGGTGATACAAAGCGTAGCCTGCCTAGGAAAGAGTTGGCGTTTGCGAGATGCTGCTACTGGTGCCGCCGCTGCTGTTCTTGCGGCGGGAGTCCATACATCTACCCAGTGGGCTGTCACAGTCATATAGTCCTGACCCTGCCCTGCTCCACTTGTCCACATGTCCGTGGTTAAGTGGACATTGGGTACAACTGCATTTTTTAGGACACTGGTGAGTCTTTTTCTGACGTCCGTGTACATTCTCGGTATCGCCTGCCTAGAGAAGTGGAACCTAGATGGTATTTGGTAACGGGGGCACACTGCCTCAATAAATTGTCTAGTTCCCTGTGAACTAACGGCGGATACCGGACGCACGTCTAACACCAACATAGTTGTCAAGGACTCAGTTATCCGCTTTGCAGTAGGATGACTGCTGTGATATTTCATCTTCCTCGCAAAGGACTGTTGAACAGTCAATTGCTTACTGGAAGTAGTACAAGTGGGCTTACGACTTCCCCTCTGGGATGACCATCGACTCCCAGCGGCAACAACAGCAGCGCCAGCAGCAGTAGGCGTTACACGCAAGGATGCATCGGAGGAATCCCAGGCAGGAGAGGACTCGTCAGACTTGCCAGTGACATGGCCTGCAGGACTATTGGCATTCCTGGGGAAGGAGGAAATTGACACTGAGGGAGTTGGTGGGGTGGTTTGCGTGAGCTTGGTTACAAGAGGAAGGGATTTACTGGTCAGTGGACTGCTTCCGCTGTCACCCAAAGTTTTTGAACTTGTCACTGACTTATTATGAATGCGCTGCAGGTGACGTATAAGGGAGGATGTTCCGAGGTGGTTAACGTCCTTACCCCTACTTATTACAGCTTGACAAAGGGAACACACGGCTTGACACCTGTTGTCCGCATTTCTGGTGAAATACCTCCACACCGAAGAGCTGATTTTTTTGGTATTTTCACCTGGCATGTCAACGGCCATATTCCTCCCACGGACAACAGGTGTCTCCCCGGGTGCCTGACTTAAACAAACCACCTCACCATCAGAATCCTCCTGGTCAATTTCCTCCCCAGCGCCAGCAACACCCATATCCTCCTCATCCTGGTGTACTTCAACACTGACATCTTCAATCTGACTATCAGGAACTGGACTGCGGGTGCTCCTTCCAGCACTTGCAGGGGGCGTGCAAATGGTGGAAGGCGCATGCTCTTCACGTCCAGTGTTGGGAAGGTCAGGCATCGCAAACGACACAATTGGACTCTCCTTGTGGATTTGGGATTTCAAAGAACGCACAGTTCTTTGCGGTGCTTTTGCCAGCTTGAGTCTTTTCAGTTTTCTAGCGAGAGGCTGAGTGCTTCCATCCTCATGTGAAGCTGAACCACTAGCCATGAACATAGGCCAGGGCCTCAGCCGTTCCTTGCCACTCCGTGTGGTAAATGGCATATTGGCAAGTTTACGCTTCTCCTCCGACAATTTTATTTTAGGTTTTGGAGTCCTTTTTTTTCTGATATTTGGTGTTTTGGATTTGACATGCTCTGTACTATGACATTGGGCATCGGCCTTGGCAGACGACGTTGCTGGCATTTCATCGTCTCGGCCATGACTAGTGGCAGCAGCTTCAGCACGAGGTGGAAGTGGATCTTGATCTTTCCCTAATTTTGGAACCTCAACTTTTTTGTTCTCCATATTTTATAGGCAGAACTAAAAGGCACCTCAGGTAAACAATGGAGATGGATGGATTGGATACTAGTATACAATTATGGACGGACTGCCACGGTTAGGTGGTATAAAAAAACCACGGTTAGGTGGTATATAATACAATTATGGATGGACGGACTGCCTGCCGAGTGCCGACACAGAGGTAGCCACAGCCGTGAACTACCGCACTGTACACTGGTTGATAAAGAGATAGTAGTATACTCGTAACAACTAGTATGACGACGGTATAAAGAATGAAAAAAAAACCACGGTTAGGTGGTATATATTATAATACAATTATGGTTGGACGGACAGCCTGCCGAGTGCCGACACAGAGGTAGCCACAGCCGTGAACTACCGCACTGTACACTGGTTGATAAAGAGATAGTAGTATACTCGTAACAACTAGTATGACTGACTATGACGGTATAAAGAATGAAAAAAAAAACACGGTTAGGTGGTATATATTGTAATACAATTATGGATGGACGGACTGCCTGCCGAGTTCCGACACAGAGGTAGCCACAGCCGTGAACTACCGCACTGTACACTGGTTGATAAAGAGATAGTAGTATACTCGTAACAACTAGTATGACTGACTATGACGGTATAAAGAATGAAAAAAAAACCACGGTTAGGTGGTATATATTATAATACAATTATGGATGGACGGACTGCCTGCCGACTGCCGACACAGAGGTAGCCACAGCCGTGAACTACCGCACTGTACACTGGTTGATAAAGAGATAGTAGTATACTCGTAACAACTAGTATGACACTATGACGGTATAAAGAATGAAAAAAAAACCACGGTTAGGTGGTATATATTATAATACAATTATGGATGGACGGACTGCCTGCCGACTGCCGACACAGAGGTAGCCACAGCCGTGAACTACCGCACTGTACACTGGTTGATAAAGAGATAGTAGTATACTCGTAACAACTAGTATGACACTATGACGGTATAAAGAATGAAAAAAAAACCACGGTTAGGTGGTATATATTATAATAATACAATTATGGATGGACGGACTGCCTGCCGAGTTCCGACACAGAGGTAGCCACAGCCGTGAACTACCGCACTGTACACTGGTTGATAAAGAGATAGTAGTATACTCGTAACAACTAGTATGACACTATGACGGTATTAAGAATGAAAAAAAAACCACGGTTAGGTGGTATATATTATAATACAATTATGGATGGACGGACTGCCTGCCGACTGCCGACACAGAGGTAGCCACAGCCGTGAACTACCGCACTGTACACTGGTTGATAAAGAGATAGTAGTATACTCGTAACAACTAGTATGACTGACTATGACGGTATAAAGAATGAAAAAAAAACCACGGTTAGGTGGTATATATTATAATACAATTATGGATGGACGGACTGCCTGCCGACTGCCGACACAGAGGTAGCCACAGCCGTGAACTACCGCACTGTACACTGGTTGATAAAGAGATAGTAGTATACTCGTAACAACTAGTATGACACTATGACGGTATAAAGAATGAAAAAAAAAACCACGGTTAGGTGGTATATATTATAATACAATTATGGATGGACGGACTGCCTGCCGACTGCCGACACAGAGGTAGCCACAGCCGTGAACTACCGCACTGTACACTGGTTGATAAAGAGATAGTAGTATACTCGTAACAACTAGTATGACTATGACGACGGTATAAAGAAAGAAAAAAAAATACCACGGTTAGGTGGTATATAATTATACAATTATGGATGGACGGACTGCCTGCCGAGTGCCGACTGCCGACACAGAGGTAGCCACAGCAGTGAACTACCGCACTGTACTGTGTCTGCTGCTAATATAGACTGGTTGATAAAGAGATAGTATACAACAATATACTACTATACTGGTGGTCAGGCACTGGTCACCACTAGTCACACTGGCAGTGGCACTCCTGCAGCAAAAGTGTGCACTGTTTAATTTTAAATTAATATAATATTATGTACTCCTGGCTCCTGCTATAACAACCTGCAGTGCTCCCCAGTCTCCCCCACAATTATTATAAGCTTTTATACATTGATGTGCAGCACACTGGGCTGAGCTGAGTGCACACAGACTGAGTCACACTGTGTGACTGCTGTGTATCGTTTTTTTCAGGCAGAGAACGGATATAGCAGAGAACGGATATATTAAATAAAAGTTAACTTAACAACAACTGCACTGGTCACTGTGGTAAACTCTGTCTGCACAATCTCTCTCTCTCTCTCTCTCTCTCTTCTAATCTATTCTAATGGAGAGGACGCCAGCCACGTCCTCTCCCTATCAATCTCAATGCACGTGTGAAAATGGCGGCGACGCGCGGCTCCTTATATAGAATCCGAGTCTCGCGAGAATCCGACAGCGTCATGATGACGTTCGGGCGCGCTCGGGTTAACCGAGCAAGGCGGGAAGATCCGAGTCGCTCGGACCCGTGAAAAAAAAAGTGAAGTTCGTGCGGGTTCGGATTCAAAGAAACCGAACCCGCTCATCTCTAGTTTTAAATATGATTATTGCAATTTGCACATCACACAAGTTTTATGTAACACGCCTGTAATAAACACACATCTTTATGTAGACTTGTACATGATTCTGCAGCGTCCTCAGAGAGAGATACAGCTAGTTCCTGGAGATGAGAGGAAGTCTAATTGCCTGGGAAACTCTGTGCTGATTGATATGACTGTGCCTTATTAATTACGTACAGACTGTGATGAATGAAACTGATTTGACTGTCTGTTTCAATGACAGAAGATAGCCATGTTCCATGGTGACAGATCTGTGTAATGTACAAATTGCTGTATTATTTCGCCCCTCAGGGTCTGATGGTGGAGTTGGACACGTGTGATAATATTTACAGAATGGAGTCTGCAATACACAGCCTGTACAGCCTAACCCAAGAGGGGAACCGTCTCTGCAAACTGGTGGCTCAGGTGAGATTATCACTGGTCACATTTACGGTATCAATTAAGTCAGTCAATCCATAAATCTCTTTTCCCGAGGCAACCCGTAGACCAGCTGAGGTGCTATGTGTTCTGGGGGCCAGAACTCCAATTCTGGAGGCCATATCTTCAGAAGGATATTAATACCTTAAACACTGTACAAAGAAGGGCAACTAAAATGGTGCATGGTCTACATCACAAAACGTACCCAGAGAGACTAAAAAAATCTTGATATGTATAGCATGGAGTAGAGAAGGGAAAGGGGGAACATGATAGAGACTTTTAATTATATCAAGGGTTTTAACAAAGTCCAGGAGGGAAATATTCTTCAAAGGAAGAGAAGTATTAGAGCACGAGGACATGCACTGAGACTGGAGGGGGGAGGTTCAGGGGAAATTTGGGGAAACATTACTCACAGAGATGGTAGTAGACAAGTGGATTGGCCTCCAATTAAAGGTGGTAGAGCCTAAGACAGTAGAGCAATTTAAACATGCATGGGATATTCATAAGGATATCCTTACAAAGAAATAAGGATCAAATAAGGTTTCAAGAAAAAATATGGTAAAAAAGGGGCAGACTAGATGGGCCAAATAGCTCTCATCTGCCGTCACATTCTATGTTTCTATGTTCTCTGATTGGATGGCATGGCATACGGTGCATCCGTAACAGAGTGCTGGAATCTGGGGCGGGATGGGAAGGAGTACAGAGAGGTCCTGCAGTTGCATTGTACAGCGGCAATTTTGTAGCAGCTGACTTGCAAAAATGAGCCAATGACTGAGACACCATCTTGTACATAGAGTTGACCACTGCCAGCGTCTCACATCCACCACTTACATACAAAAGCGGGAACATCAGATGCACATCGGTCAGATCATCGGACATCTGTGCAACCCAATGCTGTCTCAGACAGAGCGGCTCACCTAAGATGCCGGTGGCCTCTCCAGCTGCGTGGTTATTCACAGAGGCTGACTATGACACGGCCACAAAGCTGTCCCAACGTGCGGCATTTCTCTAGCCAGTCCCTGTTACCTCCCCCAAACTCTGACTTCCTGTCACTCACTTTGGGAGTAAATCCTCTGTGCTCATCCATTGCTGCGCATTTTGACTTTGGCGCATACACAGTAGCAATACATCGCTCCACTGCGTCCGCAATCGACAGTGCGTGCACCTCTGAATCAGAAAGAGAGCTCGGAGGAGAAAAGAGAGAGAGCTCGGAGGAGAAAAGAGAGAGCTCAGAGGAGAAAAGAGAGAGAGAGTGCAGAGGAGCAAAGAAAGACCTCAGAGGAGAATAGAGAGAGAGCTCAGAGGATAAAAGAGAGAGAGAGCTCAGAGGATAAAAGAGAGAGAGAGCTCAGAGGATAAAAGAGAGAGAGCTCGGAGGAGCAAAGAGAGAGACCTCAGAGGAGAAAAGAGATAGAAAACCTGGAGGAGAAAAGAGAGAGAGTACTTGGAGTAAAGAGAGAGAGAACTTGGAGTAGAAAAGAGAGAGACCTCGGAGGAGAAAATAGAGAGAGAACTCGGAGGAGAAAAGAGAGAGAGAACTTGGAGGGGAAAAGAGAGAGAGAGAACTCGGAGGAGAAAAGAGAGAGAGAACTTGGAGTAGAAAAGAGAGAGACCTCGGAGGAGAAAATAGAGAGAGAACTCGGAGGAGAAAAGAGAGAGAGAACTCAGAGGAGTAAAGAGAGAGATAGAGAGAGAACCTTGGAGGAGAAAAGAGAGAGAACTTGGAGGAGAATAGAGAGAACTGGGAGGAGAAAAGAGAGAGAATTTGGAGGAGAAAAGAGAGAGAGAGCTCGGAGGAGAAAAGAGAGAGACCTCGGAGGAGAAAAGAAAGAGAGAGAGCTTGGAAGAGCAAAGGGGATCCGGTCTCTAGGTCGACAGTAACTAGGTCGACACTATCTAGGTCGACCACTATTGGTCAACAGTAACTAGGTCGACAGGGTCTCTAGGTCGACATGTTCTAGGTTGACAGGTCAAAAGGTCGACATGAGTTTTTCACGATTTTTTTCTCTTTTTGAACCTTTTCATACTTAACGATCCACGTGGACTACAATTGGAACGGTAATCTGTGCCGAGTGAAGCGGTAGCGAGGCACCTTGCCCGAAGCATAGCGAGTGAAGCGAGCCATGCGAGGGGACACGGTGCACTAATTGGGGTTCCCGGTCACTCTACAAAGAAAACGACACCAAAAAAACATAAAAAATTCATGTCGACCTTTTGACCTGTCGACTTAGACCATGTCGACCTAAAGACCCTGTCGACCTAGTTACTGTCGACCAATAGTGGTTGACCTAGACACTGTCGACCTTCCATACCACACCCGAGCAAAGAGCGAGAGAGATTGGAGGAGCAAAGAGAGAGCTTGGAGGGGCAAAGAGAGAGAGAGAGACTAGCAAAGAGAGAGAGAGAGAGAGAGCTCAGAGGAGCCAAGAGAGATAGCTTGTAGGAGCAAAGAGAGAGAGAGAGCTCGGAGGAGCAAAGAGAGAGATAGCTTGGAGGAGCAAAGAGAGAGAGAGACTAGGAAAGAGAGAGATAGCTTGGAGGAGCAAAGAGAGAGAGCTCGCAGGAGCAAAGAGAGATAGCTTGGAGGAGCAAAGAGAGAGAGCTCGGAGGAGCAAAGAGAGAGATAGCTTGGAGGAGCAAAGAGAGAGAGCTCGGAGGAGCAAAGAGAGAGAGAGCTTGAAGGAGCAAAGAGAGAGAAAGACTAGGAAAGAGAGAGATAGCTTGGAGGAGCAAAGAGAGAGAGCTCGCAGGAGCAAAGAGAGAGATAGCTTGGAGGAGCAAAGAGAGAGAGCCTGGAGGAGCAAAAAGAGGGAGCTTGGAGGAGCAAAGAGAGAGAGAGAGAGCTTGGAGGAGCAAAGAGAGAGAGAGAGCAGGAGCAAAGATAGAGATAGCTTGGAGGAGCAAAGAGAGAGAGCTCGCAGGAGCAAAGAGAGAGATAGCTTGGAGGAGCAAAGAGAGAGAGCTCGGAGGAGCAAAGAGAGAGATAGCTTGGAGGAGCAAAGAGAGAGAGCTCGGAGGAGCAAAGAGAGAGAGCTTGAAGGAGCAAAGAGAGAGAAAGACTAGGAAAGAGAGAGATAGCTTGAAGGAGCAAAGAGAGAGAGCTCGCAGGAGCAAAGAGAGAGATAGCTTGGAGGAGCAAAGAGAGAGAGCCTGGAGGAGCAAAAAGAGGGAGCTTGGAGGAGCAAAGAGAGAGAGAGAGCTTGGAGGAGCAAAGAGAGAGAGCTCGCAGGAGCAAAGAGAGAGATAGCTTGGAGGAGCAAAGAGAGAGAGAGCTTGGAGGAGCAAAGAGAGAGAGAGAGAGCTTGGAAGAGCAAAGGGGATCCGGTCTCTAGGTCGACAGTAACTAGGTCGACACTATCTAGGTCGACCACTATTGGTCAACAGTAACTAGGTCGACAGGGTCTCTAGGTCGACATGTTCTCGGTTGACAGGTCAAAAGGTCGACATGAGTTTTTCACGATTTTTTTCTCTTTTTGAACCTTTTCATACTTAACGATCCACGTGGACTACAATTGGAACGGTAATCTGTGCCGAGTGAAGCGGTAGCGAGGCACCTTGCCCGAAGCATGGCGAGTGAAGCGAGCCAAGCGAGGGGACACGGTGCACTAATTGGGGTTCCCGGTCACTCTACAAAGAAAACAACACAAAAAAAACATAAAAAATTCATGTCGACCTTTTGACCTGTCGACTTAGACCATGTCGACCTAAAGACCCTGTCGACCTAGTTACTGTCGACCAATAGTGGTTGACCTAGACACTGTCGACCTTCCATACCACACCCGAGCAAAGAGCGAGAGAGATTGGAGGAGCAAAGAGAGAGCTCGGAGGGGCAAAGAGAGAGAGAGAGACTAGCAAAGAGAGAGAGAGAGAGAGCTCAGAGGAGCAAAGAGAGATAGCTTGTAGGAGCAAAGAGAGAGAGAGAGAGCTCGGAGGAGCAAAGAGAGAGATAGCTTGGAGGAGCAAAGAGAGAGAGCTCGGAGGAGCAAAGAGAGAGAGACTAGGAAAGAGAGAGATAGCTTGGAGGAGCAAAGAGAGAGAGCTCGCAGGAGCAAAGAGAGAGATAGCTTGGAGGAGCAAAGAGAGAGAGCTCGGAGGAGCAAAGAGAGAGAGAGACTAGGAAAGAGAGAGATAGCTTGGAGGAGCAAAGAGAGAGAGCTCGCAGGAGCAAAGAGAGAGATAGCTTGGAGGAGCAAAGAGAGAGAGCTCGGAGGAGCAAAGAGAGAGATAGCTTGGAGGAGCAAAGAGAGAGAGCTCGGAGGAGCAAAGAGAGAGAGCTTGAAGGAGCAAAGAGAGAGAAAGACTAGGAAAGAGAGAGATAGCTTGGAGGAGCAAAGAGAGAGAGCTCGCAGGAGCAAAGAGAGAGAGATAGCTTGGAGGAGCAAAGAGAGAGAGCTCGGAGGAGCAAAGAGAGAGATAGCTTGGAGGAGCAAAGAGAGAGAGCTTGAAGGAGCAAAGAGAGAGAAAGACTAGGAAGAGAGAGAGATAGCTTGGAGGAGCAAAGAGAGAGAGCTCGCAGGAGCAAAGAGAGAGATAGCTTGGAGGAGCAAAGAGAGAGAGCTCGGAGGAGCAAAGAGAGAGATAGCTTGGAGGAGCAAAGAGAGAGAGCTCGGAGGAGCAAAGAGAGAGAGCTTGAAGGAGCAAAGAGAGAGAAAGACTAGGAAAGAGAGAGATAGCTTGGAGGAGCAAAGAGAGAGAGCTCGCAGGAGCAAAGAGAGAGATAGCTTGGAGGAGCAAAGAGAGAGCTCGGAGGAGCAAAGAGAGAGATAGCTTGGAGGAGCAAAGAGAGAGAGCTCGGAGGAGCAAAGAGAGAGAGCTTGAAGGAGCAAAGAGAGAGAAAGACTAGGAAAGAGAGAGAGATAGCTTGGAGGAGCAAAGAGAGAGAGCTCGCAGGAGCAAAGAGAGAGATAGCTTGGAGGAGCAAAGAGAGAGAGCCTGGAGGAGCAAAAAGAGGGAGCTTGGAGGAGCAAAGAGAGAGAGAGAGCTTGGAGGAGCAAAGAGAGAGAGCTCGCAGGAGCAAAGAGAGATATAGCTTGGAGGAGCAAAGAGAGAGAGAGCTTGAAGGAGCAGAGAGAGAGAGAGAGCTTGGAGAAGCAAAGAGAGAGAGAGAGAGAGAGACTAGCAAATGTAGACAGAGGGAGCTTGGAGGAGCATAGAAAAAGAGAGCTCGGAGGAGCAAAGAGGGAGAGCTCGGAGGAGCAAAGAGAAAGAGAGAGAGCTAAGCGGAGCAAAGAGAGAGAATTCGGAGGAGCAAAGAGAGAGATACTAGCAAACATAGAGCGAGGGAGCTGAGAGGAGCAGAGAAAGAGAGCTCGAAGGAGCAAAGAGAGAGAGCTCGGAGGAGCAAAGCGAGAGAGAGAGCTAAGCGGAGCAAAGAGAGAGAGCTCGGAGGAGCAAAGAGAGAGAGCTCGGATGAGCAAAGAGAGAGAGAGAGAGCTAAGCGGAGCAAAGAGAGAGAGCTCGGAGGAGCAAAGAGAGAGAAAGCTTGGGATAAGAGAGAGCGAGAGCTTGAGGGAAAAAAGGGAGCGCTGAGGATAATAGGGAGAGTGAGATGGGGCAGGAACATAATTTCAGTGAGCTACTGTATAAAAGATTTTGTTGGAGAAGAGACTCTCGCCTGAAATACACAGGCAGAATGTCCAATTGTGTATTTTTGTTTGAGTATCCCATATCCAAATATTCCGAAATACAGACTTTTTTGAGTGAGATAGTGAAACCTTTGTTTTTTGATGGCTCAATGTACACAAACTTTGTTTAATACACAAAGTTATTAAAAATATTGTATTAAATGACCTTCAGGCTGTGTGTATAAGGTGTATATGAAACATAAATGAATTCTGTGAATGTAGACACACTTTGTTTAATGCACAAAGTTATAAAAAATATTGGCTAAAATGACCTTCAGGCTGTGTGTATAAGATGTATATGTAACATAAATGCATTCTGTGCTTAGATTTAGGTCCCATCACCATGATATCTCATTATGGTATGCAATTATTCCAAAATACGGAAAAATCCCATATCCAAAATACCTCTGGTCCCAAACATTTTGGATAAGGGAGACTCAACCTGTACTAGTTTGGGGTAGTATTAGAGTGGTAAGAAGAGAGCCCAATAAATATTTCTGGACCTGGACCCCCATTCACTAGTTCCACCATTGGTGTCCATGCATGTGCCTCGCCTACAGATGCGTCCTCATACATCTAGCCTCAATACGCCACGTACCATGAGTTTCCTGATGCAAGTGACCCACCAGGTCCAACTCTGCTAGCTGTGGGTATCTTTTTTTGCCAAAAATGCATCTTTGTTTCAAAGTGATGCAACTAGGACGTGCAAGGAGCCTGTGCTGATTTATTTGCTATGCAACACTTCTATATCTGTGTGCGGCTGAGTGTATACGAAGCACAACGGACTTTGTATTGGAAAAAAGCTGCGGCTCTTACGTTATCCGGTCTTTAAGTCGACCACACTTAGGTCGACAGTCATTAGGTAGACATGGTCTTTAGGTTGGTGGCAAAGGTCGACACATGAAAAGGTTGACATGAGTTTAAAAAAAAAAATCATTTTTTGAACTTTTTCATACTTCTATTTCAGGTGTCGACCTAGTCACTGTCGACAAATAGTGGCCAACCGAATGACTGTTGACCTAGTTAGGGCCGACCAATGAACCACACCCGCCTGCTTCATTGTATCACTTCGTATACAGATTTGGGGACTCGGCTGCACACAGATATCATATTAATCATTACACTCTCCTGGTGTGTCCTATTCGCATTGTTTTGTGACTAAGATGCATTTTCGGTCAAAAAAGACGCCAGCGGAGTCTTGCAGGACTTGGTGCGTTGAGAGTGACTGTTTGGCGCGACTGCAGAAATTATGTATCAGGACACATTTGTATATAGAAACATAGATATGAAGCGTTCCCTGAATCGTGCACATTATCTATAGAGGAGAACCTTATTTGTATAGGTATGTCAAAACAGATTTTTTTGTCTTGTATAAAATGACAATATGTTTCTTCACCGAAACAGTGATATTTACTGCGTAAAACTAAATATGTCCCAGCTATGTATGATGCTGGGTTTTGCTATCGGGCATATCTGTACTAGAGATGAGCGGGTTCGGTTCTCTGAGAACCGAACATCACGTCCTGAGCCCGGATCCGACTTCCCGCCAGACTCGAAAACCAGAACGAGGCAAAACGTCATCATCCCGCTGTCGGATTCTCGCGGGTTTTGGATTCCATTTTCACTCCAGTCCTCCTGGAGAGTGTAGCGAGAGGACGTGTCTCCTCAATGTCTGTGCGGGAAAGTGGTGTGGCGCGTGGGGTGGCGACCTGCTCTTATGTGTCATTCCAGTGCTGTCTTGTGCTGCCATAAGTCCAGTGCTGCTGTATAAGTCCAGTGCAGTGGTGCTGTGTGGTTGCATCAGTTTAGTGGTGGTGTCCCTGTGCTGCCATAAGTCCAGTGGTGGTGTCTTGTGCTGCCATAATTCCAGTGCTGCTGCCGTATAAGTCCAGGGGTACTGCCGTATAAGTCTAGGGGTACTGCCGTATAAGTCCAGTCCAGTGGTGCAGCCATGTAAGTTCAGGGATATTGACGTTTAAGTCCAGTGGTACTGCCGTATAAGTCCAGTCCAGTGGTGCAGGCGTATAAGTCAAGGGTTACTGCCGTATAAGTCCAGAGGTACTGCCGTATAAGTCCAGTGGTACTGCCGTATAAATCCAGTGGTACTGACGTATAAATCCAATGGTACTGGCGTATAAATCCAGTGGTACTGCTGTATCAGTCCAGTCCAGTGGTACTGCCAAATAAGTCCAGTGATACTGCCATATAAGTCCAGTACAATGGTGCTGTCTTGTGCTGCATCAGTCCAGTGGTGGTGTCTCGTGCTGCTATAAGTCCAGTGGTGGTGTTCTGTGCTGTATATTATTTACTCCAAATAAAAGGGTTATATACATTACTTATATTATTATCCAAATTATTTTTACAGGGTTTGCCCTGTGTGTGTGTGGTGTAGGGGTACGCTCGCCTGTGCTGCATATTATTATAATAGCTCCAAATAAAAGGGTTATTATTATCCAAATTAATTTTACAGGATTTGCCCTGTGTGGTGTAGGGCTACGATCGCCTGTGCTGCATATAATTATAATAACTCCAAATAAAAGGGTTATTATTATCCAAATTATTTTGTACATACAATTAATTTGATGGTGCAGAATTTTTTGAGAAATGACAGGGGCGTGCAGGAGATGCTGTCGGTGGGCCGAAAAAGTGCGGGCCACTTTCGACATTCAGCCGCTGCGTGCCACTCCTAGATGGGCCAGGTGTTTGTGCCGCACACTTGTGTCGCTTAGCTTAGTCATCCAGCTACCTCTATACACCTCTTTTTCTTCTTTGCATCATGTGCTGTTTGGGGCCTAGTTTTTGAAAAGTGCCATCCTGTCTGACACTGCAGTGCCACTCCTAGATGGGCCAAGTGTTTGTGCCGCACACTTGTATCGCTTAGCTTAGTCATCCATCTACCTCATTGCACCTCTTTTTCTTCTTTGCATCATGTGCTGTTTGGGGCCTATTTATTTTAAATTTGCCATCCCGTCTGACACTGCAGTGCCACTCCTAGATGGGCCAGGTGTTTGTGTCGCCACTTGTGTCGCTTAGCAAAGTCATCCAGCTACCTCAGTGCAACCTTTTGGCCTAAAATCAATATTGTGAGGTGTGAGGTGTTCAGAATAGACTGGAAATTAGTGGAAATGAATGTTATTGAGGTGAATAATACTGTAGGATAAAAATGACCCCCAAATTCTGTGGTTCTTAGCTGTTTTTGTGTTTGTTTGTGTTTCAAAAATCATCCAGATCCAAAACCAAACCCCGAAAAGTGCCAGCTGCACATCTCTAATTTGTACATTATCTGATTAACATCTAAGTTACTCCTTCTTGCAAACACGTCTAATTGTGTTGCAGTGTTCATTTCATCCTGGAATGAAGGCGTTAAACAGTTTTCCCGTTTTTGCAGAAAATCCTCTGATAGCTATTTCCATAGGTCCCAGAAATTATATTTATAGAGACTCATTTAAGATAGCTGGGGATCTGTCACAGGAATAGATATTTTATTTTTTTCCGTGTCTGCGGATGAACCTCTGAGTGTGCTGCAGTTTATGTAATGAGCTGAACCAGCCCCACACCCGGGGAGCCAGCGTATGGGTGCAGTGACCCAACATTTAGAAGGAGATTACATCTCTAGGGGTGATTGATGAACTGATCTTTTAAACAACAATGATTCACTGAATGCTATCAGTCAGTTTTCTACCAGAGAAGATCTCACATTAGACTGTTACTGAGACCAGTTTTGTATTGTGTAAGCCTGTCTGAGTTTCTGGGCGTGGATTGCCTCTTATTTAATTTTTTGGAATACAGGTGGGTCCATGTTTATCTTGACTTTAGTAGGATTAATTGAGACTGGGCAGTCGGACTTAATCCCCTGCTGTAATGACTAAGGGGCCTATTTATCACCATCTGCATCCAGGATGCGGATAACAGGTGATAAAATCGCCCAAACTCGCACTGCGATAATTGATTACATCGCAGGGATGTATCAATTATCGCGTGCAGGAACAGAGCTTGCGGTCAAGCTCTGTCCCTGCGATGATACTCCGCAGCATCATCGGGGTATTTTTCGGAAAAAATACCCCGATGTCCTGCTGCGCATGCGCCGCCCCGGCCGACATCGCCGCTACCACCGCCGCCCGGTCGACCCCCCCCCCCCGACGCGAATACCCCCACGCGCCGTGGACCCCCCCAGATCAATATACTCACCAGTCCAGGGAGCCGGTCCACGCTGTTCCTGCTGGGCTGCCGGATCCTGTGTGCTGCGGTGACCCCCGGTGCTGTAAAGTGCACTGTTTCTTTGCAGCGTCACTTTACTGCACCGGGGTCACATTGCAGCATATGGGGGACCCGGCACCCGGCAGCGCTCACTGGAGCAGCGGACACCGGCTCCCTGGACAGGTGAGTATGGGTTTTTATCTTTTTTTATTGATTTTTTTTATTTTAACACTGTGATCAGCTTGTGTGTTCATCGGTCACACATAGCTGATCACTCTGCCGGGTCCCCGTTCAGCTTTATCTGCCAGGGGCAGAGAAAGCTGGGCAAATGCCACATTATCTCAGTGCTGCCCTGTAATCTCACCAGCCTGAGCTGGCGAGATTATCACGGGGCACACTGCGGTATTTTTTCACTTTTTTTTTTTTTGTAAATTTGGCCACATCACATTTCCCAGTATAAGTATGGGGAATGCGACGCGGGTTACTAAAAAAAAGTGAATTAAAGGGTTTGGAGCAGTTTTTCATGAAAACTGCTCCAAATGTCCTTTAATACATTCAGGTGATACTAAAATAATGTGAAAAAGGGTGTTTTCACACGCTTTTCACATTATTTTAGTAAAAATAATTTTAATAAATAGACCCCCTAAATCCCTTGCTGTATTGTTCTCTGTATTGTATTGCAGCTGAGAACAATAGATAAAGGGTTTATGTTAATAAACCATGTTGTGCCTAGGCGCAGAAAACTAGCCAAGATAACCGTGGACCCATGTGTATATATTATGTAACCAAATGAAATCGGTGATCAGGTACCACCATTGACGTTCCCCATAATTAGTGATAGAGAAAAAGAAGACAGGCCAGAGCATTATACTGTATTTGTGTCCTAGCATAAGGTGGCATTTATGGATTTACACCAGACCTGTACAATCAGAGAGTCATTTTGTAGCCCAAATTCAACTCATGTCACAAACCCTTTCTAAGCCTAAACGGACAACACATACCAAGGAGAGCAAAGCGTTCTGTTGTCATGGAGACGGCTTTCCTCAGACTGTGGAGGTATTTGCGGAATCCGGAGATTCTAAAGTGGAGAATGTGCCCAATCAGCTACCAATTCTCATTACTGTAGTACAGTTGCTTCTGGGCCAATACTCCACTTTATCTCTTTCCAAGGCTTGATACAGCTCTACTTTACAGGAGGTAGCCTACCTCCCCCTGTACCTCTTAACAGTGGCTCCATCTTAGCACGGCATTAAGGAACGAGGTATATAGACCCCACAGCTGTGCCTCTTAAAGGCCCCTTTAAATTTTCCCGCCAATCCACTGATCCAACCGGAACTGTCATTCGGATCTGGTGCATTGATGATCGCGATCCTTTTCGGGGAATTGGGGAAATTCTTCATGTTAAAAATCCCAGATTTGCTGATCCCGACCACTTTCAGTCAGTATCAGGGAATCGAGATTTTTAAACTAGTTGAAAATTCACGATTCCCTGACCCAGGCGTCGGGGGATCGGGAAATTGCGACAGTGTGTTGCCGATGTATGGGGGCCTTAAGACAATGGGGGTCATTCCGAGTTGATCGCACGTAGCAACTTTTTGCTGCTCGTGCGATCAACTAGACGCCGCCTATGGGGGAGTGTATTGTAGCATAGCAGGGCTGCGATCGCTTGTGCAGCCCTGCTATGCTAAAAAAGTTTTGTGTAAAAGAAGACCAGGGCTGCAGTTACTTACCCTGTGCGATCAATCGGTGCCGAGAATGAAGGTCCCGGAATGGACGTCAGACATCCGCCCTCCGATCGCCTTGACACGTCTGCGTTCGGATCTCCACGGTGAGTAGACGGCCCCGATCCGCCTCCCTCCTGTCAATCTTCTTGCGATCCGCGCTGCGACCGCTTTCTTCATTCTCGGCACCGTTGCCCAGCGACTACCGTCGCTGAGCAGCGATGCACCTGCGCATTGCGTCCGCCGCGCAGGTGCAGAACCGACCCGTTCGCACCGCTGCGATGAACCGCAGCTTGCGAATGGGTCAGAATGACCCCCTATGTTCCCACCTTACCTCAAGGAAGGAATGGCCCTGGTTATATTGTGTATATACACTTACAGTTTATTGGCTCACAGCCGCAGCTCACCTCACTGCTATGGACAAACCTTAAACGCTTTCCTTTATGATGGGCCGCTGGGATTTATACATCAGGTCATGTTGTGTATACACAGTCACTACATAGGGAGGAGGCTGAGGGCATAAGCAAACCAGCATCAAAAGGGACAAGTTGAATTTGAGGAATGGTCAGGGCTGGCAGCAAGATAACGCCATATACAGTAATATCATTGGGTAAGCCTAATTACATAGAGAACAAGATGAAGTGAACAGGCCCTTCCTACATCCTACCCAACACATCCTTTAGATGTAGATTTGTAGGGCTTTTTCAAAATGTATTTACCGTTGCAGCACATTCCGTGCTGCCCGGACAATGGCCCTCATTCCGAGTTGTTCGCTCGGTATTTTTCATCGCATCGCAGTGAAAATCCGCTTAGTACGCATGCGCAATGTTCGCACTGCGACTGCGCCAAGTAACTTTACTATGATGAAAGTATTTTTACTCACGGCTTTTTCTTCGCTCCGGCGATCGTAATGTGATTGACAGGAAATGGGTGTTACTGGGCGGAAACACGGCGTTTCAGGGGCGTGTGGCTGAAAACGCTACCGTTTCCGGAAAAAACGCAGGAGTGGCCGGGGAAACGGTGGGAGTGCCTGGGCGAACGCTGGGTGTGTTTGTGACGTCAACCAGGAACGACAAGCACTGAAATGATCGCAGAGGCAGAGTAAGTCTGGAGCTACTCTGAAACTGCTAAGTAGTTAGTAATCGCAATATTGCGAATACATCGGTCGCAATTTTAAGAAGCTAAGATTCACTCCCAGTAGGCGGCGGCGTAGCGTGTGTAACTCTGCTAAATTCGCCTTGCGACCGATCAACTCGGAATGAGGGCCCATACCTACAAAAAGTTATAAAGCAATGCCACATATGTATTATCCCACTGCACACAGAATTTATTTATAGAATATAATTATCATTTCACACTGGATATTGGCCAGAATCACCAGTAACAGCACTTGGACGGCCCTCTAGAAGCTCCGGGTTTTTCACTGAATTATGGAGAAATCGAGAATGATTTGTGATATTTTGGCCAATGTACTGCAGTTTAGTAATTGCATTGGAAGTCTCATAACTTCTGTTCCACAGCATTAAAAACCTTCTGTTATTAACCATTCTATGCTGAAATCCATCATTATGAGTCTCTATTCAGTGTTAGATTGAGTTGAGCTCATTGTTTTTTTATTATTTTTCTTACATCTTCTAGTTCAAATACCTTTAAACTGATCCTAAATATTTTTTCAATTGGTAGTTACAGAGGCGTGACAGCAAGGTTACAGAATAGGAGGGTTGGGCAGGCGGCGAATAGCTATATACATTATTATTTATTTATTTATTACCAGTTATTTATATGGCGCACACATATTCCGCAGCGCTGTACAGAGAATATTTGCCCATTCACATCAGTCCCTGCCCCAGTGGAGCTTACAATCTATATTCCCTATCACATGTACACGCACACACATTCACGCTAGGGTTAATTTTGTTGGGATCCAATTAGCCTACCAGTATATTTTTGGGATTGTGGGAGGAAACCGGAGTACCCGGAGGAAACCCATGCAGGTACGGGGAGAATATACAAACTCCGCACAGTTAGGGCCGTGGACATAACATTTCTGAATTTATTTACAGGTCTATCTGCACAAGCAATGGGCAAGATAACTCAAGATAACTGTATTTAGGACTCAAAGATTCAAGGATGGGTGGGCAGGGGTTGTGGTGGTGGATGGGGTTGATGGGAACGGCTTCCATATTCCATACCTTCTCTTTTATTTCTCCCTTATTATAGTTTATATAAGTGATGAATTAAGGAGTTGGCGGGTTGAGGCTGCCCTTGGTTCAAGTGAAACGTGATGTTTTAATTTCTTGTTTCTCAAATAAGTTTGTTTACGTACCCACGGTTATTGAATTTACATTATGTGTGCCTTTATGGTGCAAGGGTCTTTGTTGGAACTGACGGGGGTAACTTTCAGTGGCTTATACACAGCCGCCTGCCAAAACAGGAACTTCAGACACAGCAAGTGGTTTCTGTTCCTGTGTTTTGACTTGGCAATGAGTGCTCTTTTCTGTACATTGGATGCGATAATTATCATCCACTATTTTACTGCGGTCTGATGTAAAACAAAAATTTCTAAAATGTAAAAAAGTTACCGTATTTTTTCATTCCATCAAAGGAACATGATGGGCTTGGAGACAGTGCCACATGCAGCCTACGTGGATGCGCCGACTGAGAGGCAAAGTCTCCATAGCAAGTCAAAAATGCTCATAGACTCAATCTCAATCCCTGCTACATACCACTACACTAATTTACCTTTATTTATGAATCTGTGCATATCTGTATCACAGGGTAGGTAACACACCCCGTCCTAAGAAAAAAACTCTCACCCAGCAGGGTCTATGGACATAGGTGGTCATTCCGAGTTGTTCGTGCAGCCGTGCAAATGCTATGCCGCCGCCCACTGGGAGTGTATTTTAGCTTAGCAGAAGTGCAAACGAAAGGATCGCAGAGCGGCTGCAAAAAAAATTTTGTGCAGTTTTAGAGTAGCTCAATATCTACTCAGCGCTTGCGATGACTTCAGACTGTTCAGTTCCTGTTTTGACGTCACAAACACGCCCTGCGTTCGCCCAGCCACGCCTGTGTTTTTCCTGGCACGCCTGCGTTTTTTCGAACACTCCCGGAAAACGGTCAGTTGACACCCAGAAACGCCCACTTCATGTCAATCACTCTGCGGCCAGCAGTGCGACTGAAAAGCTTCGCTAGACCCTGTGCAAAACTACATCGTTCGTTGTAATAGTACGTGGCGCGTGCGCATTCTGCAGCATACGCATGCGCAGAAGTGACATTTTTTTGCCTCATCGCTGCACAGCGAACGAATGCAGCTAGCGATCAACTCGGAATGACCACCATAGGGCCTAATTCAGACCTGAACGCTGTGCTGCAAATTTGCAGAGGTCTGCGATCAGATAGTCGCCGCCCAGGGAGAGTGAAAACCTGCCCCGTGCAAGTGTGCGCATGTGTACGCCGTGCGAAAATTCCGCCAGACAGCAGACATCTGCAAATCCGTTCCTGACTCACTCACCATCGAATGAATTTCCAGTCTGTGCGCAGCCCAGGACTTACTCCTACAGTGCGATACAAACAGGCTGATCGGGGCCGGAGCTGACATCACACGCCCGCCCTGAAAACGCTTGGGAACACCTGCGTTTTTCCTGACACTCCCAGAAAATGTCCAGTTACCACCCACAAACGTCCGCTTCCTGTCAATCGCCTTGCGAACGCCTAGTGGTCAAAATTTTTGCACTGTTCTGTCGCTGTTTGGCGTCGCACCTGTGCATTGTGGTGTATACGCATGCGCAGTCATTCGATAATCGTCCGCTGTGCGAATTCGCACAACATGGATCAGGTCTAAATCAGGCCCATAGTCACCCAAGGGTCCTGGCAATCAGGACCAATATGAAGGGGAGGGAGTGTCAGGATTCTTCTGCCTAAGTTGGGCCAGGCAGGAGGTACTCTGCGGATTGAGCGTATAGTGAGACACATCACAGGCAGGAATATGCCTTTGTCTGCCCTGGTCCACTATTCATTTCACAAGAAATCAGCTCGCTGAATATTGCACGCAGATACATGCATGATTCTCACAAATTGGACTTCCCAATAGCACATCCCTTTCAGCTCGTAAATCACCATTTTATGGCAAGACATGCACTTTTTCCCTCAGGAAAATTCAGAACACCCAAGAGTTGTTCATTTTGTGATCCGGAAACACCGGACATCAGCTGGAACCATTTTTTCCCTTTCTGTTGACAGAGGAAGAACAATTTATTACCGTCACAACAACAACAACAACAAAAACTTTATTGAACTTTGTCTGATTTGATAAGCTTGAAGCCCCTTTTTGCGAGTTTCTTTGGAAGTTTTGCAAAGTTGTTTTGTGAATGGCACAGACTCATCGGGGTAAATTTACTAAGATGGGAGTACTATTTATGAGGGGATGTTGCCCATAGCAACCAATCAGGTTCTACTTTATATTTATCTAGCACCTTCTAGAAGATACTACCTGGAATCTGATTGGTTGCTATGGGCAACATCCCATCTTAAATAGAACTCCCATCTTAGTAAATTTACCCCGTCATGTCTGTAAACAGATAAAGAGTCAGAGTACAAACTGGTTGTTTGCATTTGAGTTGCTCATTTTGTGATCCGGAAACACCGGACATCAGCTGGAACCATTTTTCCCTTTCTAATGACAGAGGAAGAACAATTTATTACCGTAACAACAACAACAACAACAACAACAACAACAACAAAAACTTTATTGAACTTTGTCTGATCTGATAAGCTTGAAGCTCTTTTTTGCGAGTTTCATTGGAAGTTTTGCAAAGTTGTTTTGTGAATGGCACGGACTCATCACGTCTGTAAACAGATAAAGAGTCAGAGTACAGCCTGGTTGTTTGCATTTGAAATTTGTGTGGAAAACAATTTATTTCAATCGATTTGCAAATAAAGATGTCACCTTCTGAATACCATGCGGGCCAAAGTAATGCCAAATACCCTTTGTATACTGCCGGCTGAAAGGATGTGCTGAATGGAATATGTAAACAAGACATTTATCATCGGTCCCGGTTCTGTGCATTGCTTTGTTCTGTTACGGCTTCTGTGAAATGTCTGGTGTGTAGGAGCGGCTGCAGGCACTGTACATGGGGATTCCCGATGCACAGTATCAGGTTATGTTCCTAGTATTCAGAGCGGCTCAATGGGCTTAGAGAATTCATCAATAAATAAACACACACACTATAATGCAGTCACTTAGCACACAACAATCCATTGTGACGCTAGCAGGAAATGTTAAAGGGATCTGTATTAAGGTGGACTTGTCACCTACAAACCACAAATGCTCCTGCAATCTGCTTATAGATGCACCATGGATGAGATCTCCCGTAAATCCCCATTTTCTAAGTGCAGTCCCCTTTTTTTCCCACACCAAGGGCGGGATTTACTATAAGCCATCGCCGCCTACCGCAGCGATACTAATCGCATATGTACTAACCGCGATGATGTCTGCCGGGGTCTGCGGGGGTCTCCGTCACCTCCCAGACTCGGGAGGTGACGTGTGCAGGGAGTCCCCGGGCTCCTCCTCCTCCCCCCTGCAGCCGGAAGGAGACAAGGCTGTGATGCAGGGGAGAAGGAGGAGGGGGGCCGCACCAGCAGGCAGCAGCAGCTCAGGTATGCCGGGGGGGGAGGGGGGGGTCGTTGTGAGCGGGGCGGCGGCGGGATGCGGCGTGGGGCGGCGGTAAGAATCCCATAGGCTAAAAAGATGGCGATACCCTATGAGGCGAAAACGCGGCGGTCGGGAGTTAGTACATATGAAAATGCGGTAAAACGGGGGTTTTACCGCATTTTCCCTTTAGTAAATCCCGCCCCAAAGGTTTTATTTTTCCATTATTCAGGCTCCTGATGCAGTGGACTTACCGGGTAAAGTAGCAATAGGTCCTATAATTGGTTTACTAATTTAGGACCTAAAAAGAAGTATGACGTCAATTTATGGGGTAAAATGTAATAGGGTGTGAGAATCAGAAAGTGAGAGATCTAGGTAACATTATCCTGTTTCTTTAAAGTGGCAACCTGGTTTTGCAATGTAAATGATTGCCACTTTAAAAAAACAGGAGAATTTTACCCACAACTCTCACTTTCTGATTCTCACACCCTATTACATTTCAGCCTTGGGGGTCTATTTATTAACATTGGTGGTCATTCCGAGTTGTTCGCTCGCAAGCTGCTTTTAGCAGCTTTGCACACGCTAAGCCGCCGCCTACTGGGAGTGAATCTTAGCATAGTAACATTGCGAACAAAAGATTAGCAGAATTGCGAATAGACACTTCTTAGCAGTTTCTGAGTAGCTCCACACTTACTCGGCAACTGCGATCAGTTCAGTCAGTTTCGTTCCTGGTTTGACGTCACAAACACTCCCAGCGTTCGCCCAGACACTCCCCCGTTTCTTCAGACACTCCCGCGTTTTTCCCAGAAACGGCAGCGTTTTTTCAAACACACCCATAAAACGGCCAGTTTACGCCCAGAAACACCCACTTCCTGTCAATCACATTACGATCACCAGAACGAAGAAAAAACCTTGTAATGCCGTGAGTAAAATACCTAACTGCATAGCAAATTTACTTGGCGCAGTCGCAGTGCGAACATTGCGCATGCGCATTAGCGGAAAATCGCTGCGATGCGAAGAAAATTACAGAGCGAACAACTCGGAATGAGGGCCCTTATTTTTACTAAAATAATGTGAAAAAGGCTGTTTTCTGTTTTCACACCCGTTTCACATTATTTTAGTATCACCTGAATGTTTTAAAGGGCATTTGGAGCAGTTTTCATGAAAAACTGCTCCAAACCCTTTAATTCACTTTTTTTAGTAACCCAGATCGCATTCCCCATACTTATAATGGGAAATGTGATGTGGCCAAATTTACTAGAAAAAAAAATGAAAAAATACTGCAGTGTGCCCTGTGATAATCTCGCCAGCTCAGGGTGGCGAGATCACAGGGCAGCACTGCGATAAGCACCCTTTTGCCCATCTTTCTCTGCCCCTGGCAGAGAGAGCTGAGCGGGGACTCGGCAGAGTGATCAGCTCTGTGTGTCCGATGAACACACAAGCTGATCACAGTGTAAAAATTAATTAAAAAAGTTAAAAAAAAAACCATACTCGCCTGTCCCGGGAGCTGGTGTCCGCTGCTCCGGTGAGCGCTGCTGGGTGCCGGGTCCCCCATATGCGGCAATATGAGCCTGGAGCAGTAAAGTGAAGCTGCAAAATGGCAGTGCACTTTACAGCACCGGGGGTCACAGCGCAGGAGAAGGACCCGGTGCCCGACAGCCTCCTGAAGCAGCACGGACCAGCTCCCTAGAAAGGTGAGTATATTATCCTGCTGAGGGGGTGTCCGCTGCGCGCGGGGGTAGTCGCGACAGGGGGGTCGGCGGTAGCGGAGATGTCGGCGGGGGCGGCGCATGCGCAGCAGTACATCAGGGTACTTTTTATGAAAAATACCCCAATGATGCTGAGGCTGGATGTACTTTCATGGATTACATTATATTATCTCCTATATAATAGCACAGATCTGTGACTCTGTGCCTGGGCCTATAACGCTGGGCGTGGCTAGGAGCTCTCATTGGGTTAGTGGCAGGTCTATCACACCCAGTCCACAGCTGATTGGGCGAGAAACGCCCTCCCACACAGGTTACATCCAATGGGAGGCTCTGCCCTTTGCCTGCTGTGTTTTCACAGAGCAGGATTAGCAATGGGACTGATGGAGCTGCAGCTCCAGCCCCACACCCCAAAATAGTCCCCCTGCATCTGCAGCATCATACCCTCCAACAATTTACACATAATTGATACAAATTCGTAAAGGGGGCGTGACCACGGTACAGCGACGTGGCCACGCCCCTTTTCCTATACTTTCAATGGAAAGTTGGAGAGTCAAAAATCGGTACAGACCATAAAAAAAAGGGACTGTACCTGCCAAAAAGGTCCAGCTGGAGGGTATGCCACTGCATCTGCAGCAAGTCTCTGTGATGTAGATAGGGGAAAAAACCCTTTTACTGCAGCATTCTATGTCCTGCTGCCAGTCCACCTGCCCCCTCCGGCATCAACAATCTCCACTCCCTAGCCGCGGCGCAGGTGGAACAAAAGCTGCTGCGGCCACCGGCATAGATGTGTATGAAAGCGGCGCAGCAAAAGGCTTTCATAGCCCTCCCTGCGCCGCATACTCTCTGAGCCCTGAAGCCTCCTCTGCGTGTGATGCCACAGAAGTGCCTCCCCGCCACAGCCGCGCCCAGATCCCCAGAGGCCCTGACTCCACAACACAGCACCTGGGCTGCCGGCCTGGAAGCCCCGAGATGGCAAATGTAACGGATAGAGTGGGTGATATCACCGAAGGTAATGTCTGGACGCTGAATCAATGTAAAAGGTGACAGTGCTGTGTAGTGCAGTGGGTGTGCAGTCAGGGCCGGTGCTAGGGTGTTCGGCGCCCCCTTGCAAACTATACATTTGCAGTGCACCCTTGCATACTTTACAAACGCACAGCGCACATTGGGGGTGATTCCGAGTTGTTCGCTCGCAAGTTGCTTTTAACAGCATTGCACACGCTAAGCTGCCGCCTACTGGGAGTGAATCTTAGCTTATCAAAATTGCGAACGAAAGGTTCTCAGAATTGCGATTAGAAATTTCTTTGCAGTTTCTGAGTACAGTAGCTCGAGACTTACTCTTCCAGTGCGATCAGTTCAGTGCTTGTCGTTCCTAGTTTGACGTCACAAACACACCCAGTGGTCGCCCAGACACTCCTCCATTTCTTCAGCCACTCCCGCGTTTTTCCCAGAAACGGTGGCGTTTTTACACACACACCCATAAAACGGCCAGTTTCCGCCCAGAAACACCCACTTCCTGTCAATCACATTACGATCACCAGAACGAAGAAAAAACCTTGTAATACCGTGAGTAAAATACCAAACTTCATAGCAAATTTACTTGGCGCAGTCGCAGTGCGAACATTGCGCATGCGCAATAAGCGAAAAATCGCTGCGATGCGAAGAAAATTACAGAGCGAACAACTCGGAATGACCACCATAATACCCCCTGTAGTAGAGACACTTACACATGTAACGCCCCCTGTACCAGACGCCCCCTGAACCAGTGACGCTTACACATATAACGCCCCCCTGTACCAGTGACGCACACAAGTAATGCCCCCATGTACCAGTGACGCTTACACATGTAACGCCCCCCTGTACCAGTGACGCTTACACACGTAACGCCTCCTGTAGCAGTGACGCTTACACACATAACGCCCCCCTGTACCAGTGACGCTTACACACGTAACGCCTCCTGTAGCAGTGACGCTTACACACATAACGCCCCCCTGTACCAGTGACGCTTACACACATAACGCCCCCCTGTACCAGTGACGCTTACACACATAACGCCCCCCTGTACCAGTGACGCTTACACACATAACGCCCCCCTGTACCAGTGACGCTTACACACATAACGCCCCCCTGTACCAGTGACGCTTACACACATAACGCCCCCCTGTACCAGTGACGCTTACACACATAACGCCCCCCTGTACCAGTGACGCTTACACACATAACGCCCCCCTGTACCAGTGACGCTTACACACATAACGCCCCCCTGTACCAGTGACGCTTACACACATAACGCCCCCCTGTACCAGTGACGCTTACACACGTAACGCCTCCTGTAGCAGTGACGCTTACACACATAACGCCCCCCTGTACCAGTGACGCTTACACACATAACGCCCCCCTGTACCAGTGACGCTTACACACGTAACGCCTCCTGTAGCAGTGACGCTTACACACATAACGCCCCCTGTACCAGTGACGCTTACACACGTAACGCCCTCTGTACCAGTGCCACTTAGACACGTAACGCCTCCTGTACCAGTGCCGCTTACACATGTAACGCCCCCTGTACCAGTGCCGCTTACACACGTAATGCCCCTGTATATGTGCCGCTTAGACACGTAACGCCCTCTGTACCAGTGACGCTTACACACGTAACGCCTCCTGTAGCAGTGACGCTTACACGCATAACGCCCTCTGTACCAGTGCCGCTTAGACACGTAACGCCATCTGTACCAGTGCCGCTTACACACGTAATGCCCCTGTATCTGTGCCGCTTAGACACGTAACGCCCCCTCTACCAGTGCCGCTCACACACGTAACACCCCCTGTACCAGTGACGCTTACACACGTAACTTCCCCTGTACCAGTGACGCTTACACACGTAACTTCCCCTGTACCAGTGACGCTTACACACGTAACGCCCCCTGTACCAGTGCCGCTCACACACGTAACACCCCCTGTACCAGTGCCGCTTACACGCGTAACTTCCCCTGTACCAGTGACGCTTACACACGTAACGCCCCCTGTACCAGTGACGCTTACACACGTAACTTCCCCTGTACCAGTGCCGCTTACACATATTATGCCGCAGTCACACATACACACACATACACACACAACAGACATATATATATATATACACACACACATGCATACTGTACATACATTACACACATACAGTCACACATATATACAGTATACACAGACACTGTATATACACACACATACACTCACTCTTTTTCCAGACACTTGCCTAATGAAGTCTGGCTGGCCGAAGGTGTAGCAGCTCATCCTCCGTCTAGCTCCGCCCCTTATTCCCATCTAGCTCCGCCCCATTTGGCTCTCGCCCGGCCACTGAGTGTCACACAGGGGAGTGGAGGGGTAGAGGAGGCTTTGTGCTGCTGGCGCCGAGGGGGAGAGGTTTTCTGCTACCGGCGCTGCTGCATGTGTGACAGCAGCCGGCAGCAGCAGCAGGGATAGCAGCAGCAGCTCAGCACATGGATGCAGAGCAGGGAGAACGCCTCTCCTTCCTGGTGCCTCCCTGCACTGCATCCCTTTGCTGAGCAGCTAGCGCCAGGCCTGTGTGCAGTGACACTGACACTGCACAGCACTCTCACCTTTTACATTGATTCAGCCAATCACTCAGTTCTGCCAGCCAGTCACTATTGTTAGCACCAGTGTCCCAACACGCCGCATTACAGGGAAGTAGACACACTAAATAAACTACATCTCCCAGCAGCCCTTAGCGCCGAAGCATTCCGGCCCTTAGGGCTGCTGGGAGCTGTAGTTTATTGAGTGCATCTTCTTCCCTGTAATGCGGAGCGTTGGGACACCGGCGCTAACAGTAGTGACTGGCTGCTCTGCGAGTCTCCGGGAGAGCCACTGCCAAAGGGAGGACAGCAGCTTAGCTGCTGACAGGAGGAGAAGCAGGATAAGCATTACCCGCCCCTCCCCCAATCACAGTACATCCGGGCCCCATCCGCGGCACCCCCCACACACATCCCTCAAGCACCCGCGGTAGCTCCTGACCCCCTCCCCCACCCGGGGCACCCCCGCAACTGCTCCTCCCCCACCCGCGGTGGCTCCGGACCCCCACCCGCGGCACCCATGCACCCTCCCCCACCCGCAGCACCACCGCACTAGCCCCTCCCCCTTCTGCGGCACCCCCGGATCCCATCCGCGTCTTCCCTGCACCCGTCCCTCCCCTCCCCCAACCAAAGGTGCTTTCATCCGGCCCTGCGTGCGCTGTTCACGCCATTGCAAGGGGCTTCGACCCCTTAACCATTGCACGCCTTTTGTCCGTGCAATATTTAACCACTCACACAATTATGATTGGAGGTAATACTCCATATAATAAAAATATTGCACGCCACAAGGGTATGCAAGGGTTAAGGGGGCGTAGCCCTTACGGCGGTGTGAAGAGCGCCCGTAGGGCGCGATGAATCACCTAGTATCATACATTATACTTGTGTTCCAGACTATTATTATTTTTTATTTTATTATTTCTCTTACGTCCTAGGGGATACTGAGGAACTGTACTTTGGTACCACGGAGGATATAGCCGCCACCCTCTAACAGATGCTGAAGAGTCATAGGTGCTGTGAGTGTTAACACCGGGTCCCGGTTAGCGGGACCCCGGTGAGGTTTGGCGGCATTTCACGCAGCGGTCACGGGCCACGAGCTGCGGTGCCTGCTGCAGACTACACTGGCTAGGCAGGGCTTTATGCTCCACAGGGTGCTCACTGTCAGTAGGCATTGTGTGTACTGTGTATATTACTTCAGCGAGTATAAACAACTTAGTGGGACCGCGCCCCATTACAGGGGTGGGGCTTCCCGGAGAGGGCCAGAGGCGGGAAGGCGCCATTTCCTGCTGCTGTGAATCACAGGCTGCATGCACGCTGATCCTTCACGGAGCCATGCTGTTTACATACTCTGTACTGGTACCAGGAGGTCATAGCAGGGGGGAAGCACATCAGTGGTAGCGCCGCTGCACATAAGTAAGGTGATACACATACTTTTATACACTGCGCGGCTGTGTTTTGTGTGCTGGCCTCTGTTTCTCTGTGTCACTCCAGGGGCTCTCTAGGGTCTGGGTGGAGGTGTTTTCAATGGGTTTGCGCTGCATTATCATTGTGTGCAATATGTCTGTTGATATGGTTATGTGTACTGCTTGTAACTCCACCCCTTCTTCTGCGGGGTCCCTCATGTGTGAACAGTGCTCCTTATCTCCACAGGGACACAGTTCACAGGAACCTGACTGGCTAGATACTTTTAAGAGCATGATTCACAATGTGAATTCAGAACTACTGTAGCTGCAGCTAAGAAGGAGAGACAGGTGTTAAAACAGTCTATTGATTGTGTGGCCAAAGCAGCAGATACCAGAAAGGCTTCTCAGCCCGCTCTGTTGGTTTCACATAAACGCTCACTGCCACAGATGATCCAATCTGATTCTGATTCTGATCAGCCTGATGTGGATGATGATGATATTGATGAGGACAGCTCTCTGTCCCCTGGGGTGGAGGCTCTCATTTTTGCTGTAAGAGAGGTTCCTCACATACCAGATCAGTAGGCAGAACCAGATGAGGAGTTGTACTTTAATGTTAGACCCAAGAGCTCAGCACGTTTCCTGTGTCTAAGGAATTAAATTCCCTGGCCAGGGAGGCGTGGGTGAACCCTGACAAGAAATTCAAAACTTCACAGAGGTTTTTATCTACTTTTCCCCTCACAGCTGAGGACAGGAAGGTATGGGAAAACCCACCATCAGTCGATACATCGGTGTCCAGACTGTCTAAGAAATTGGTACTGCCGGTGCCAGGGGCTATATCCCTATAAGACCATGCTCACCGTAAAATTGAGACCACTCTCAAGGCAATATATACGGCAGCGGGTGTAGCACAATGACCCACAATTATTTGTGGTTGGATTTCTAGGGCAGTAGTCAAGTGGTCTGAAAATATTATTAATGGATTAGACACTCTGCCCCAGGATAAGGTCATTACTCTGCTGCAACACATACAGGATGCTGCAAATTTTATGAGCGAAGCTATAAAGGAATTGTGTATGATAAATGGCCGTACTACTGCTATGGCAGTTTCGGCACGCAAAGTTCTGTGGTTACGTCAATGGTCAGCGGACGCTGATTCCAAGAAGGGTGTAGAAAATCATCCCTTTACAGGTGATGCTTTGTTTGGAGACGAGTTAAATAAATGGATCTTTTAGGCAACGGCGGGTAAGTCTACCTATCTGCCGTCAGCTGGACCACCTGCTCGACGTTCTTACCCAGGACCCTCCTTGCAGTCCTTTTGTATGGCAAGGTTCAGAGGCAGGGGCCGAGGTGTCTCCACTACTCCCAGAGGATCTCATGGTAAGTCCTGTAAACTTGCAACTGCTGCATCCCAGGACCAGACCACCGGGTCCCCTGAACTAAGCCTTCCGCATTACGGTTGGCACCAACGGCAGGGCGACTTTCAGGTGCGTGCTCGCCTTCAACACTTTGCCCACGTGTGGGCGACGTCCTGCCGGGATCCATGGGTGAGGGACCTCATTTCCCAGGGATACCAGCTGGAATTTCAAGCACTTCCTCCTCACAGATTTTTCAAGTCAGGCTTACCAGTTTTACCCGCAGCAAAAGTTACCTTGCAAGTGGATATTCAAATTGCAGACGGGAGTGGTGGTTCCAGTGCCTCCTTCGTTATGCAACAGGGGTTTTTACTCCAGTCTTTTTGTCGTTCCAAAACCAGACGGTTCGGTGCGTCCCATCTTGATCCTGAAGTCTCTAAACCGGTATCTGCGGGTGTTCAAATTCAAGATGGAATCCCTGTGGGCAGTGGTGTCCAGTCTGGAGGAGGGGGAATTCCTGGTATCTCTAGATGTCAAGGATGCTTACCTACACATTCCCATCTTGCCCCCTCATCAGGCTTACCTCAGGTTCGCCATATTGGACGACCATTTCCAGTTTCAGGCCTTACCCTTTGGCCTATCCACAGCTCCGAGGGTCTTCACCAAGGTCTTGGCGGAGATGATGCTGCAACTGCGCATGATGGGAGTCGACATAGTCCCCTACTTGGATGATCTCCTGATAAAGGCTATGTCCAGGGAGCGCCTACTGCACAGCATCGATCTGACGACTCGACTACTTAGGGATCATGGGTGTATCCTAAAATTTCAGAAATTTCACCTGGAACTGACCCAACGACTTCAGTTCCTGGGAATGATATTGGATACAGTGTCTTAAAAGCTGATTCTTCCGATGGACAAGGCCTCGACTATCCAAGCTATGGTCTGCTTAGTGTTCCATCCTCGCATAGTATTCATACATCTTTGCATACGCTTGCTGGGCAGGATGGTTGCTGCTTACGAGGCAATCCAATATGACAGGTTTCATGCCCGGCCTTTTCAGCTGGATCTGCTGGACAAATGGTCAGGGTCTCACCTTCACATGCATCAGGAAGTGACCTTATCCCCGAAAGCCTGGATTTCTCTATTATGGTGGCTACAAGTTCCTCAACTGGTAGAAGGAAGGAATTTCAATATCCACTCGTGGATTCTACTGACAATGGATGGGGTGCTGTGACCCAGGGGGCCCAGTTCCAGGGGACATGGTCAAATCAGGAATCTGCTCTGCCGATAAACATCCTGGAACTCAGGGCTATTTACAGTGCCCTTCTGCAAGCTTCCCATCTTCTGAGGGATCAGGCGATCCAGGTTCAATCGGACGCCACGGCGGTGGCGTACATAAATCGACAAGGGGGAACAAGGAGCAGAGCGGCGATGCGAGAAGTGTCAAAAATACTCTTCTGGGTGGAGGCCAATGCAAAGGCCATCTCAGCCATGTTCATTCCAGGAGTGGACAACTGGGAAGCAGACTTCCTCAACAGACACGACCTCCATCCGGGAGAATGGAGCCTACATCCCCAGGTGTGTCAACAGTTAATTCACCGGTGGGGCTGTCCGCAGATAGATCTGATGGCTTCTTGTCTCAACAAGAAGCTATGCAGTTACTGTTCCAGAACGAGGGATCCGCAGGCTGTAGCAGTGGACGCTCTGATGACACCATGGACGTACAAGTTTATGTACCTGTGCCCTCCTCTACCGCTAATCCCAAGGGTTCAAAAAAGACTAAGAAGGGAAAGCGTTCAAGCAATTCTAATTGCCCCAGATAGGCCTCGACGGGCGTGGTACTCGGACCTCCTAACCATGGCTCTGGCGGATGCCTGGTTTCTTCCGCTTCAAAAGGATCTTCTTCAACAAGGTCCGTTCGTCTATCCAGACTTACCGTGGCTACGTTTGACGGCTTGGAAGTTGAGAGGGAGTTTCTAGCCAAAAAAGTCTTCCCTCCAGGGTTATTTCCACTATGGTCCAGGCCAGGAAGATGGTTATGTCAAAACATTATCATCGTATCTGGAAAAAGTTTCGTGGTGTGAAAGTAGAAAGGTTTCTCCCGTGGAATTTAGAATTAGTCGCTTTCTACTTTTCCTGCAAGCAGGAGTGGATATGGGCCTACGTGTAGGCTCCATCAAAGTGCAGATTTCGGTGCTATCTATTTTCTTCCAGAAACAACTTGCTATGTTGCCGGAAGTACATACTTTCCTAAAAGGAGTTCTTCATATGCAACCGCCCTTCGTACCTCCCATAGCTCCGTGGGATCTCAATGTGATTTTGTCCTTTCTTCAATCAGACTGGTTTGAACCCTTACATAGGGTGGAATTGAAATTTCTTACCTGGAAGACTGTGATGTTACTAGCATTGGCGTCTGCCAGACGTGTCTCTGAATTGGGGGCCTTATCCTGTAAGAGCCCTTATTTGGCTCTTACTGGATAAGAGCTCTTATTTTTCATGAACACAGGGTGGACCTCAGTTTTTGCCAAATGTGGTGTCAGATTTTCACGTGAATCAACCCACTGTGGTTCCGGTGTTGTCTGACGCTTCCATTGGTCCAGAGTCCTTGGATGTGGTGAGGGCTCTGAAGGTTTATGTCAAACAGACTGCTCGTCATCAGAAATCTGATTAGCTGTTTGTCCTTTATGATGCCACCAAGATTGGTCGTCCGGCTTCTAAGCAATCTATTGCTCGTTGTCTCAGGTTGACCATTCAACAAGCCTATGCTTTGGCGGCTCTGCCTTTGCTGATGCCTATTCAGGCCCACTCAACAAGATCTGTGGGCTCTTCCTGGTTGGCTGCCCAGGGTGTCTCGACCTTACAGTTGTGCCGAGCTGCTACTTGGTCTGGTTCAAACACTTTTGTTAAGTTCTATCGGTTCAACACCCTGGCCAAGCATGACCTTTAGTTTGGTCAGGCGGTGTTACAGGGGTCTCAGCACTCTCCCACCAGTTTGGGAGCTTTGGGACTTCCCCATGATACTAAAGTACAGTTCCCCAGTATCCACTAGGACGTAAGAGAAAATAGGAATTTAATACCTACCTTTAATTACTCTTCTCGTTGTCCGTAGTGGATACCGGACGCCCGCCTCAGTGCTTCGATTCCTGCTTACCTGAGTAAGTGTTTGGTTGGCCCGCCGTTGCGGTCCCGTTTTGTTGTTGGGATAGCTTTGCTATCCTGGTTAGGTTGGTGTTGCTATCCTCTGTTCTGGTTAGCGCCCTCCTTTTCGGTTTTGGTTGTGTGCTGGCTTAGTGCCTCACCGCTGTTGTACCTGTTTTCGTCTCTCGTGGTATGTCCGTCTCCTCTGGTACAGTTTCCTAGACTGAGTCTGGTAGGAGGGGCATAGAGGGGAGGAGCCAGCACACACATACAGACACTAAAGGTTTTAAAGTGACAGGCTCCAGTGGACCAGATCTAAACCCCCATGATACTAAAGTACAGTTCCCCAGTATCCACTACGGACTACGAGAAAATGAATTACCAGTAGGTATTAAATTCCTATTTATCCCTCATTTATATGGTGCCATAAGATGTCCGCAGCGCCACATAAACACAAACTGTATGAACAAAACAAGAAAAAAGTTACTTACAGGACAAAACATTGTAGAAACATTGCTGCAACGGCAGTAATAATGACCAAATAAGCAGCGCTGGCTGAACCCAAGGGTTTGGTGCTGTTGGCAGTGAGGAGGAAATTATAGTATAAGTGAGAGAGGGAAAAGCACATGAGGGAGGAGGGCCCTGCTCGTGAGAGTTTACTTTGAGCAGGGAGACTTTGGTAAATTACCCTGTCCTATAGTAAGTGTTCTTCCTGACCCAATGGCCATGTTTATTCCCTAAGTTGAAAAGTGTGATCATTTAAATTACATATACATTCTACATTTTCTTGTCTTTATCGTCTGGTCAGTCTTAGCGACTTTTAATATCCAGTATTGGTGGTCATTCCGAGTTGTTCGCTCGTTGCCGATTTTCACTATGCTGCGATTTGTTGCTAAATGCGCATGCGCATGGTACGCAGCGCGCATGCGCTTAGTTATTTAACTAAAAACTTAGCAGTTTTGCTGTTGATCGTGCGACGCTTTTCAGTCGCACTGCTGATCTGTGAGTGATTGACAGGAAAGGGGCGTTTCTGGGTGGTAACTGAGCGTTTTCCGGGAGTGTGCTAAAAACCGCAGGCGTGTCAGGTAAAAACGTGGGAGTGTCTGGAGAAACGGGGGAGTGGTTGGCCGAACGCAGGGCGTGTTTGTGACGTCAAACCAGGAACTAAACGGATCGAGCTGATCGCAATCTAGGAGTAGGTCTGGAGCTACTCAGAAACGGCAAGAAAATAATTAGTAGCAGTTCTGCTAATCTTTCGTTCGCTATTCTGCTAAGATACACTCCCAGAGGGTGGCGGCCTAGCATTTGCAATGCTGCTAAAAGCAGCTAGCGAGCGAACAACTCGTAATGACCACCATTGTTGAGTGATCACAAATTCATCTCACTGAAAACAGCAGAATGATCAGAAATGTTTATTTTCTGTCTGCATAACTACTCCCAGGTGACCACTTCATAGACTAGAAGTCTGCTGTTCTTTCTTATTTTAGTTCTACATACACATTTTATTTTTTAAGAACATGTTTTTCCAGGAAAAATTCAGTGTACCTTTTGCAGAATCACTCAGGTGGGGAGATTTATAAGGCGGCCAATAAACATTAGGCTTCTGTAGTTCTCAACAAAGTGTAACATTATATCTGAGGCTGAGCCAGTCAGTCACCAAGCTCCCTAGTGGTCATGTCACGGTAGAGGGGGTGGGGTTCCACATGGCCCTTGTACAATTTATACCAGGGGTGGCCAACCAGTCAGAGACAAAGAGCCAAAAAATCTTGTTAGGTACGTCAAAGAGCCGACATCAAGCTGAAGGCGCGTGTGCAAAAATGGGGTGTGACCTTGTGCCTGCTAGGACACACCCCTGGTATAAAAGACGATGAAAATGCCAGATCCGCAAAAAATACATTTTAAAGCCAGAATCAACATTAAATACATTGAAAAAGACAATTCCACATAAAATAATAAAAAAATCCAGATCCACATAAAATATATTGAAAAAGCCATATTCACATAATACACTTCCGCTCCTCCATGTGTCACTCCAGACAGCACCCTCCTGTATCACTACAGCCCAGTATCTGGCTCCCTCAGTTTTCAGTCGCCGTAGTGCTGCTGTGTGTCTGGTTGGAGTGCACCAGTTTCCAGGATCTGTTGTGGTCAGGTGACTGAGTGTCGGGAGCCACATTTGAATAAAGAAAGAGCCGCATGCGGCTCAAGAGCCACAGGTTGGCCACGGCTGATTTATACCATGGCTGTCTGTTAAAAGGCATTTCAATTGAAAAAAATGACTTCCTCATTGCATATTTCACTCCGAGGTGTTATGTGCCCCTGGTGCCGCCTGAGCCAGGGGTGTCCTAAAATTCACTAGTGTTGGGGCACACTTTTGCACTAGTATGGCACTTTGCACTATGCACTTTTTTTTCAGGATGCACCACATTTCCTTTGCCGTAACCTTCTGGCCGGGGCACGAATCATTTTTTTTATCCTTTTAATACTTTTTTATTGCACTTCTTTTGGACTGTTCAGTTCACTTTTTTGGGTTGTTTTTTCTCTAACGTCCTAGGGAATACTGGGATGGTATTAGTACCATGGGGTATAGATCGGGTCCATTGGAGACTGGCACTTTAAGAAATCTTCAGTGTGTGCTGGCTCCTCCCCTCTATGCCCCTCCTACAGACTCAGTTTAGAAAAATGTGCCCAAGGAGCCGGGTGCATTCTCTGGAGCTCCAGAGAGTTTTCTTCAGAAATTTATGTTAGTTTATTATTTTCAGGCAGCACTGGTTGGCAACCAGTCTGCCTGCGTCATGGGACTTGGGGGGAGGACCGCACCAACCTCTTATAGGGTTAATGGTCCGGATCACCGCTGACAGGACAAAGCTCCTGAGGTGCTTCTTCGCATTAACCCCAGGGTGTGCACGCACACCTACAGCATGCCACCACCCCTAACAGATGCTGAAGACGCTGGTATGGTGAGTACAGACACCTGCCCCCGGTTAGTGGTTCCCTAGTTACAGTGGCGGCATAAGGGGGCAGCGGGCACTTGGCTGCGGTGCCAGCTGCGGACACCAACACTGGCGCTGGTACAGAAAGGGGTTTTAACCCCGTTTTCTGCAATTTGGCGTTAACTGCCAGTATAATTACACATAGGGGCCGTGCGCCATTTCGTTGGTGGGGCTTCCCAGCGAGCGAGGCCAGTGGCTCAGAGGCGCCATTTCCTGCTGCTTTAGACTCCAGGCTTCATGCAGGGAGGCGCTGCTCCTCCAGAGATCCTCCAAAAGTCACCTTGTACTAGTACCAGGGGGATTTAGAGAAGGGGTGGAGCATATATATTGTCAGAAAACTAGTTGCCTTATCTAAGGCTCTGGTTTAAGCCCGGCAAATCACTGCTTTAGCTGTTGTGGCATTGTGTGCTGGTCTCATCCGTCTCTATATCACTCCATTCAGGCTGTCTGGGGTTCTGTGTATTCCATTACCACTGTGTTATTTCACTAGTACTACTGTGTGTGTGTGTTCTGTTTTACCAGCATGTCTGGCAAAAAGGCTGTGTGTCCGTCCTGCAACACAAAGTTTTCCGCTTCTCCAGGGGGATCTCTGTTATGTAATCAGTGCTCTCTCCCTTCTCGGGGAGTACTCAGGAGCCAGAATGGCTGGATTCATTTAAGAGAATGATAGCTAATATTAATTATGAATTGGCTACTGCCAGACAGGAAAGAGAAATGCTTAAAAAATCTGTTGATGTTTTTTTAGTCAATGCTGCTGACCGCAGACCGTCTTCTCAGCCCCCCCTGCTTGTCTCACATAAACGCACTCCCACATGTACTCCAGTCTGACTTTGAAAATGAAATGGCAGATTTGAAAGAGGGTGAAGTGGAAGTAGACACTCGTGACAATACTCTGTCTCAGGGTGTGAAAGCCCTAATATATTCTATTAGGAAATCTCTCAATATACCAGATAAAGAGACAGAACCTGATGAAGAGTTGTTTTTTAATGTAAAACCTAAATCTACTGCAACTTTTCCTGTCTCCAGGGAATTAAACACACTTTTGGTGTGGACTAATCCTGACAATAAATTTCAAACCCCTAAGCGGTTGCTGAATTCCTTCCCTTTCCCCTCCTGAGCATAGGAAGGTGTGGGAAAACACTCCGATTGTTGATACCTCAGTGTCCAGGATGTCACATAAGGTTATGCTACCTGGTGCTATCTCCCTTAAAGACCCTGCTGACCGTAAAATTGAGACTACACTAGGGGTGGGCAAAATACGGCCCGCGGGCCGGATGCGGCCCGCACACCGATCCTGCCCGGCCCACTGCCTCCCACCAGCGAGCAATGACAAGCGGCCCGACCGGCTGAGCTGCTTGTCATTGCTCTGAGCTGCAGTACCTCCAAGCTGCCAGCGGCGCCTCTCTCCCCTGCTGCTGCGTTGTAGCAGCCTCCTCCTCCGGCCTCCAGACTCCCCAGTGACAACGGCTGTGTTCAGCTGAGAAGGGGGCGGGGCTACGTGCCGGAGAGGGGGCGGTGCTACACGGGACCTCAGGGGGCGGAGCTACACGGGACAAGAGCCAGACTGCTACAGATCCATCCTTCCTGCCACTGCCAGCCAGATCAGTAAGTTAATGGGAAAAGTGAAAGAAAGTGTGTGTGTGTGTGTGTTTGTGTCAGTGTGTGTATTTGTGTGTGCGGGCCGGACAGTGGCGTCAGACTGTTTTTAGGTTTGGGGGAGAGATCTTTAGCTCTCGCTGTACCAACCCCTCCCGTGTTCTGTCACCATGTCACCCCCATGTTCTGTCACTATGTCACCCCCCCCCGTGTTCTGTCACTGTGTCACCCCCCCCCGTGTTCTGTCACCATGTCACCCCCATGTTCTGTCACTGTCACCCCCCGTGTTCTGTCACTGTCACCCCCCCGTGTTCTGTCACTATGTCACCCCCCCCCCGTGTTTTGTCACTGTCACCCCCCCGTGTTCTGTCACCCCCCCCGTGTTCTGTCACTATGTCACCCCCCCCGTGTTCTGTCACTGTGTCACACCTCCCGTGTTCTGTCACCATGCCACCCTCATGTTCTATCACTATGTCACCCCCCCGTGTTCTGTCACTGTGTCACCCCCCGTGTTCTGTCACTGTCACCTCCCCGTGTTCTGTCACTGTGTCACCTCCCCGTGTTCTGTCACTGTGTCACCTCCCCGTGTTCTGTCACTGTGTCACCCCCCCCCGTGTTCTGTCACCGTGTCACACATCCGTGTTCTGTCACTGTCACCCCCACCGTGTTCTGTCACTGTGTCACACCCCCCGTGTTCTGTCACTATGTCACACCCCCCGTGTTCTGTCACTATGTCACACCTCCCGTGTTCTGTCACCATGTCACCCCCATGTTCTATCACTGTCACCCCCCCGTGTTCTGTCACTGTCACCCCCCCGTGTTCTGTCACTATGTCACACCCCCCGTGTTCTGTCACTATGTCACACCTCCCGTGTTCTGTCACCATGTCACCCCCATGTTCTATCACTATGTCACCCCCCCGTGTTCTGTCACTGTGTCACCCCCCGTGTTCTGTCACTGTCACCCCCCCGTGTTCTGTCACTGTCACCCCCCCGTGTTCTGTCACTGTCACCCCCCCGTGTTCTGTCACTATGTCACCCCCCCGTGTTCTGTCACTATGTCACACCCCCCGTGTTCTGTCACTGTGTCACCTCCCCATGTTCTGTCACTGTGTCACCTCCCCATGTTCTGTCACTGTGTCACCCCCCCCCCCATGTTCTGTCACCGTGTCACACATCCGTGTTCTGTCACTGTCACCCCCACCGTGTTCTGTCACTGTGTCACACCCCCCGTGTTCTGTCACTATGTCACACCCCCCGTGTTCTGTCACTATGTCACACCCCCCGTGTTCTGTCACTATGTCACACCTCCCGTGTTCTGTCACCATGTCACCCCCATGTTCTGTCACTATGTCACCCCCCCGTGTTCTGTCACTGTGTCACCCCCCGTGTTCTGTCACTGTCACCCCCCCGTGTTCTGTCACTGTCCCCCCTGTGTTCTGTCACTATGTCACACCCCCGTGTTCTGTCACTATGTCACCCCCCCGTGTTCTGTCACTGTGTCACCCCCCGTGTTCTGTCACTGTCACCCCCCCGTGTTCTGTCACTGTCCCCCCTGTGTTCTGTCACTATGTCACACCCCCGTGTTCTGTCACTGTGCCACCTCCCTGTGTTCTGTCACTGTGTCACCTCCCCGTGTTCTGTCACTGTGTCACACACCCCCGTGTTCTGTCACCGTGTCACACATCCGTATTCTGTCACTGTCACCCCCACCGTGTTCTGTCACTGTGTCACACCCCCCATGTTCTGTCATTGTCACCCCCCTCCCCGTGTTCTGTCACCGTGTCACCCCCACCATGTTCTGTCACTGTCACCCCCCCTCCCCGTGTTCTTTCACTGTTTTACACCCCCCGTGTACTATCACCGTGTCACACATCCGTGTTTTGTCACTGTCACCCCCCCTCCCCGTGTTCTGTCACTGTGTCACACCCCCCGTGTTCTGTCACTGTCACCCCCATCCCCGTGTTCTGTCACCGTGTCACCCCCACCATGTTCTGTCACTGTCACCCCCCCTCCCCGTGTTCTTTCACTGTGTCACACCCCCCGTGTTCTGTCACCGTGTCACACATCCGTGTTCTGTCACTCTCACCCCCACCGTGTTCTGTCACTGTGTCACACCCCCGTGTTCTGTCACTATCACCCCCATCCCCGTGTTCTGTCACCGTGTCACCCCCACCATGTTCTGTCACTGTCACCCCCCCTCCCCGTGTTCTTTCACTGTGTCACACCCCCCGTGTTCTGTCACCGTGTCACACATCCGTGTTCTGTCACTCTCACCCCCCCTCCCCGTGTTCTGTCACTGTGTCACCCCCACCGTTTTCTGTCACTGTGTCACACATCCGTGTTCTGTCACTGTCACCCCCCCTCCCCGTGTTCTGTCACCGTGTCACCCCCACCGCGTTCTGTCACCGTGTCACACACCCGTGTTCTGTCACTGTCACCCCCCCTCCCCGTGTTCTGTCACTGTGTCACACCCCCCATGTTCTGTCACCCCCACCGTGTTCTGTCACTGTGTCACCCCCCCCCCGTGTTCTGTCACCCCCACCGTGTTCTGTCACCGTGTCACCCCCACCTTGTTCTGTCACCGTGTCACACCTTTCCCCAGGGGCCATAACACACTGGATAATTTGCTTGCTGCACAATAATTATTCTAAGTATAATGTTAATGTGTAAAAAAGGCTCTCTACCTGCTGTAATGTGTGTAAAAGGGGCTCTACCTGGTGTAATGTGTGTAAGTGGCGCTGTGTGGCGCAATTTGAATAATGGAGACTATTGTGCAGCCTAATATGAATCTGTATTATTTTTTGCCCACACCCCTTCCACATGAAGCCACGTCCCTATATTTTTGGCAAGTGGGGCGAGCTGCTATTTTGTATGTGGCCCTCGGATACTGACAGGAAATGTCAAGTGGCCCCTCAGCTGAAATAATTGCCCACCCCTGGACTACACTCAAATCTATTTACACTGCAGTAGGAGTCGCACAGAGGCCCACCATTGCTGGCGGTTGGATCACAAGGGCCATGGTCAAATGGTCTGGTAATGTAATTGAGGGGTTTGACACTATGCCTCAGGATGAGATCATGACTCTACCGCAACACAGACAGGATGCTGCTAACTTCATGAGTGAGGCAATCAAGGAGATAGGCCTCATTAATGCCCATTCCACGGCTATGGCAGTCTCCGCCCGCAGAGCTTTGCGACTGCAACAATGGACAGCGGATGCTAATTCCAAAAAAGGCGTGGAGAATCTTCCCTTCACTGGGGATGCCTTGTTTGGGAAGGAACTAAACAAGTGGATTTCTCAAGCAACGGCAGGTATGTCCACCTATTTGCCATCTGCTGTGCCTCTGGCTAGACGTCCTTACCCCGGTCCCTCCCTACAGTCCTTTCATTTGGCCAAGTTTAGAGGCAGGGCCAGGGGTGCTTCAAATGCAGCTAGAGGAAATAGAGGTAAATCTTGCAGACCAGCGGCTGCTGGATCACTGGACCAGACTTCAGGATCTGCCTCCACAAAGCCCTCCACGTGACGGTTGGCCCCAGGAGGGTGCTCGACTGCATTATTTTGGCCAGGTATGGGCGGAGTCCTGCCGGGACCCTTTAGGAGGGATCGCACTCCTTCCTCACAGATTCTTCTGGTCAGGCTTACCAGCTTCACCTGTAGCAAGAGTTACCTTGCAGGACGCTATTCAGGTGATTGTTCCGGTCCCTCCTCTTCTCAGAAGCGAGGGATTTTATTCAAGCCTGCTTGTGGTACCAAAACCAGACAGTTCGGTACGGCCAATCTTGAACCTCAAATCTCTGAACCTGTATCTACGTATGTTCAAGTTCAAGATGGAATCTCTAAAAGTGGTGGTTTTGGGCCTGGAAGAAGGGAAATTCCTGGTATCCTTGGATATCAAGGATGCATATCTGCACATCCCGATAGGGCCCCCTCATCAAGCTTATTCCAGATTCACAATACAGGACTTCTACTTCCATTTCCAGGCCTTGACCTTTGGCCTCTCCACGACTCTGAGGGTGTTCACAAAAGTTATGGCGGAAATGATGCTGCAACTCCGCATGATGAGTGTGAACATAGGGAGTCATTCCGACCTGATCGCAGGCTGCCGTTTTTCACAGCGCAGCGATCAGGTCACTACTGCGCATGCGTATGCATCGCAATGCGCAGATGCGTTGTACAGGTACAAAGCGGATCGTTGCTGTGCGATGGATTTAATGAAGAGTCCATTCGTACAGCCGATCACAAGGAGATTGACAGGAAGAGGGCATTTATGGGTGTCAACTGACCATTTTCTGGGAGTGTTTGGAAAAATGCAGGCGTGTCTAAGCGTTTGCAGGGCCGGTGTCTGACATCATTTCCAGGACAGGACAGGCTGAAGTGATCGCAGTGTCTGAGTAAGTTCTGAGCTACTCAGAAACTGCACAAACTATTTTCATACCACTCAGCTGCACACAGGCGATCTCACCCTTGCACAGCAAATATACACTCCCCAGTGGGCGGCGACTATGCGTTTGCACTGCTGCAAAAAGTAGCTAGCAAGCGATCAACTCAGAATGACCCCCATGGTCCCTTACTTGGACGATCTCCTCATAAAGGCGGTGTCCAGGGAACATCTGTTACAAAGCATCAAATTGACTACACGTCTTCTTACGGACCATGGATGGATCCTATATTTCAGAAAATCACACCTGGAACCATCGCATAGGATGATACTGGACACACAATATTCCTCCCTATGGACAAAGCCTTGACAATTCAGGCTATGGTCCTCTCTGTGCTCAGGCCCCGCAAGATCTCGGTGCACCTTTGCATCCGACTCCTAGGCAAGATGGTGTCCTCCTACGAGGCAATCCAATACGGCAGGTTCCATGCCCGTCCATTCCAGCTGGATCTGCTGGACAAGTGGACAGGGTCTCACCTGCACATGCACCAGAGAATATCCCTGTCACCAAAAGCAAGGATCTCCCTGTTATGGTGGTTGCAAGTCTCTCACCTTGTGGAGGGTCAGAGTTTTGGAACCCAGTCTTGGACTCTGTTGACAACGGATGCGAGCCACCGCGGTTGGGGGCTGTGACCCAAGGGGCTCAGTTCCAGGGGAGGTGGTCGAGTCAGGAGTCTTCTCTCCCGATAAATGTTATGGAACTCAGGGCGATTTACAGTGCCCTTTTACAGGCCTCCTCTCTCCTCCAACATCAAGCCATACAGGTACAGTCGGACAACACCACAGCGGCAGTGTACATAAACCGTCAGGGAGGAACAAAAAGCAGGGCTGCAATGCGAGAGGTGTCAAGGATACTCTTCTGGGTGGAAGCCAACGCAAGGGCCATATCGGCCATATTCATTCCGGGAGTGGACAACTGGGATGCAGACTTCCTCAGCAGGCACGACCTTCATCCGGGGGAATGGGGCCTTCACCCTCAGTTGTTTCAACAGCTGGTTCAATGCTGGGACTGCTCGCTGATAGACATGATGGCTTCTCGCCTCAACAAGAAGCTGTGTCGCTATTGTTCCAGAACAAGGGATCCGCAGTCTGCAGCGGTGGATGCTCTGACGGCGCCGTGGACTTACCAGTTCGTCTATCTGTTCCCTCCAATTCCTTTCATTCCCAGAGTTCTAGAAAGGCTCAAAAAGGAAAACATTCAAGCAATTCTAATTGCCCCGGATTGGCCTCGCCGGGCTTGGTATGCGAACCTCCTGACCATGTCTCCCGAAGAGCCCTGGCCTCTACCGCTTCCCAAGGAACTTATTCAACAAGGGCCGTTCGTCTATCCAGACTTACTGCGGCTACGTTTGATGGTGTGGAAGTTGAGAGGGAGATTCTAGCCAAATAGGGTCTTACGTCCAGGGTTATCTCGACTATGGTACAAGCCCGAAAGGTGGTCATGTCAAAGCATTACCACCGTATCTGGAAGAAATATGTTTCTTGGTGTGAGGGTAGAAAATATTCTACTGTGGAATTTCAACTTGGCCGTTTTCTGCTTTTCTTGCAAGCAGGTGTGGATATGGGCCTACGGCTAGGCTCCATCAAAGTTCAGATTTCGTCTCTATCCATATTCTTCCAGAGACAGCTGGCTGTAATTCCGGAGGTACAGACATTCTTAAAGGGTGTCCCTCGCATTCAACCACCCTTTGTCCCTCCCACAGCTCCGTGGGATCTCACTGTCGTCCTGACCTTTCTCCAATCGGACTGGTTTGAACCTTTACACAGGGTGGACTTGAAATAATGGAAGACTGTCAATTTGGTCAGGCGGTTTTGCAGGGGTGTCAGCACTCTCCCACCCATTCTGGGAGCTTTGGGACTTCCCCTTGGTACTAATACCATCCCAGTATCCCCTAGGACGTTAGAGAAAATAGGAATTTGATACCTACCTGTAATTCTTTTTCTCGTAGTCCGTAGGGGATACTGGGCGCCCGCCTCAGTGCTTCGTGTTACCTGCTTACAAGTTTTTCTTGGTTGGGTCTTCTGTTGCTGTCCCTGTTTCCTGTTCTGGTTAGCATTGCTATCTTTTGTTACTGTTGTGTGTTGGTTTGTTGCCTCACCGCTGTTGTTGCCTATTTTCCTTCTCTCAAAGTATGTCCGTCTCCTCGGGCACAGTTTTCCTAGACTGAGTCTGCAGGAGGGGCATAGAGGGGAGGAGCCAGCACACACTGAAGATTTCTTAAAGTGGCAGGCTCCAATGGACCCGATCTATACCCCATGGTACTAATACCATCCAAGTATCCCCTACGGACTACGAGAAAAGGAATTACCGGTAGGTATCAAATTCCTAATTTTTGTGTGTCACATTTGTGGGGTTTTGGGAGAGACCCTTATGGGCTGCCCCCTTCCCAAGTTTCTGAGTCTCACTCCTTCTGGGGACAGCTGAAGAATCCGTTCTCAAAGGGGAAGCTTTAGACAACCCTAAGGAGAAAGGGGTGACCCCAAGCCTTGCGGTGGAGGGAAGCCCGAAGATCCTAGCCCCCCTAAGGGGACTTTTGGGTCTGGGAGTTGGGGGAACTCAAGGGGTCCCTTATAGCTTTGACTAAAGGAGATTCAAACATTCCCTTGGGGCCTTTTGGCTCCTGGGGGCTGGGGAGAAACAAGGCCAAGCAATCTTTTTGGGAGTGTCCGAAGCCTCCAGGATAGTTATTGCACTGCACTGGGTGAATTAGAGCACACCCATCAGGCTTCAAAAAAATAATTTAAAAAACATGCCTAGTATATAGACGTATGTTACAATATGCCAGGTATATATAGGTATATACAGTAAGGTTACATGAGAGGTATTGCAGGCTATATGACGGCTTATGAAATTATATTGTGGTGCATGAGGCTTTGTGGTAACAAGTAAAGCTATTTTATACCATATGTATTCACTTTACGCTGCAGCATCTCTATAATAAGTGGATATATATTTTGTCGCTGTGCTACATATATCGTATGTGCTGTAATTAGATACATACTACATGGAACATTAATTTTACTTAGTGTCATGCTGATTTATTCACACAGCACACAAAGCCAGTGAATGTAAAAACGCCACTGAGTGCGGAATAAATACCATGACCCGTTTATTACATTGAAGTTGTAATATTATAATGTTATCTTGATGTAAGGCTCATTCCCTTACCGTCATGTGTTGGAGGCTAGGCCAGTAATCCTGACACTACAGCCAATCCCTTCACTATAAACTAGTGACATCACTGAGTCATGACGCACCAATATTTGCTAGTGATTTGATTGGCTGAGCTATTGGTCCCACTCTCATAGTAGCCGTCAGCACTATAGGTAGGTGATGGGTCCGCTTTAAATATAAAACTTGCTTATTACGCTCATGGACTGCATCATACAGTATAAACTCAGTGACCATCTGCAACTACCCAGGCTTACATATCAGACTGAACTCTTTCACAGGCAGCTAATGCCTATTATTACCAACATCTAGCGACTTGCGTAGTAACAACTGTATAATTAGGCATCAGTGTCTCCGTTCTGTGAAGCAGATTCAATTAATACAAATCCCATTTTGACTTTTTCATCAGTTTTAATTAAAATGGTATTTACAAATGCTAAAAGTCAATTGTGTACATAGAGGTATTGCGCCCACATCAGACTTATTATTAAAGTCGTCTGCAGCGGCTGAGGTCGCTTTCCTTATTGGACGCATGTTGTTTACTTGTGTTTAACACTTTATTTTTTACAGTTATTTACTGTACATAGAAGTAGTTATTATTACGCCATTTGAGAAAGAGTGTTTGAGACTTTGGTAGGATCAGTGTGAATATAGTCTACTGTACTATAATAACTATCAGGGCTTTCATGGTAACCAATTAAAAAATCATAACATCCCAGTACTGCGGTACTACGCTGTCTGTCCACATGCTTCCATGCAGTGACTGGCTGTCAGCTCTCTGATTGGCGGATAGTTCCAGCCATCCACCAATCAGCATACTGAGAGTCATTCACTGTCCAGCTGCAGGCTGAGAGGCAGATAGAGAACGCGGTGACCTACAGGGGAGAGTTTCAATGTCTGCATCTGACAAACTACATATATAGGTTAAATAGTGTACCTCTAATAAGAAGCCCCAATATACTGGGACTAGAAACCAGTCTGCATTTTAGAACCAGTTGTGCTCTAGAATAGATATGTTGAAAAGATAATATGACTATAATATTATCACAGGGGAAAGCCAGCTCTAATAATAATAACAGCAGAGGAATGGCCACCCCAGGTTACCAGAGAGAGTGGCGGCTCTGCTGGCCATTAAGATGGAAGGGTTTGTGCACGGATTGGACTTCTCTTGTCAGGCTTACAAGGAATTAGGAGATATTCAGGAGGACGTGGGCGAGTTCTGGGGAAAAGAAGGAGAAAAGCAATAGTGTGACAGAGAGAAAGATATAGAAGTGACAGGGAAGTAATGTGAGAGTCTGATGGAGAAGGGACAGGAGGGGAAGTAAACCGAGAGACTGCTGGAGAAATGACAGACAGGGAAGTAATGGAAGAGTCAGAGAGAAGTGACAGGCAGGGACATTTGTCATCGTTTCTCCATTGTATCTGCCATATGGACAACCAAAAAGTAATTTAACAATACTTAGGGCCGGATTCAATTAACCTTGAAGCTGCAATCAGCTGTGAAGTTGTGCCAATGGCTGTCCGCAGCATGCCTGTAGACTGCACTCTACGCAGATTTCTGTTCAGCCCCTCTTGAGCCTCAAACAGCATCCATAGTAAGTATCGCGCTCGCCGTGAACGCGTTAACCCATAACTCCGGACAGTTATGCCGGAATCTGTGCATACATATGCATTGGCCATGAATTTACCACACAAAGAAAAGGGCTAGCAATTGAATTGCTCTGGTATTAAAACACAAGCCATTTACCTCACACGGTAGGGATCGAGCATAATTGAATCCGACCTCTAGATGCCCATTCATCCAATGCATCAACCTTTGCCAAGTGCACGGTATAACGCGTCATCCTTTATATAAAATGCAAGTCGTGGTATTTGTGCCTATACTTTACAGTTTGTAATGTAACGCTTATGCAAAACTAGAAAGTGTTTATTTGATATTCCATTTTATTGTTAGATATGTGGGGCCGGATGTAACGCAGTGCAAGGCGGCAGAGCTTCGAGATTTCGGCTGAAATTGTATGGGTTTTTTTTAAAGCGGCAATCATTTACAAGAGAAAAAACAGGTTGTTTTTGCTTTGTAAATGATTGCTGCTTAAAAAAAACATACAAGTTCGTCCAGAATCTCGGAACTCCGGCCGCCTCGCACTGCGTTACCTCCGGTCCCTGATCTGCATAAGACACCTACTATCCTGCGATTATAAAACATTGTTACAGTGGTATGACACATGCTCATTGTTTATGGTTTTTGCACATAACTTCCTCTGTTCATTCAATGTAGATAAATATATATATATATATATATATATATATATACGACAACATTCCATTCAGCGGCACTCGGAGACTTGTGCAAAATCGTAAAAAGTGCTTTTAATATGTCATAATAACAATTTGCATTCCAACGTTTCGGGGCATAAACCACCCCTTTATCAAGGTGCTCACCTTGATAAAGGGGTGGTTTATGCCCCGAAACTTTGGAATGCAAATTGGTATTATGACATATTAAAAGCACTTTTTACGATTTTGCACAAGTCTCCGAGTGCCGCTGAATGGAATGTTGTCGTTTATAGAAATGGATCTCCAGAGGGCACCGGAGCAGTTTACCACCTGTTAGGTGAGTGCCGATCCGTGTGAAATAACTATATATATATATATATATATATATATATATATATACACACACACAGTATATATATATATACTGTATATATATATTTTGTAAAAGTGTTCATGCACGTATTGCATATTATTTACTACTATTTACTGTCTTGCAGGAAGGTGCGGTCGTCGCACTGTTCAAAATCTGCCGACAAGATCGTTTTAACTGCCTTTACCTGCCGGCTCTCAGGACCCTGGCGTCCGTGTGCTCAGTGGAAGAGGGGATTCAGCAGCTGGAGAAGGTAGGATCAGCCACGAGCTTCTAGTCCAGCTGGTGGATATGACAGTGACCATGTCAGACTGAAGCCCCGTCTGTCAGGAGCTGTGTAAAGTGACCGACTGCTATATTGCTAACACACTGTGGTTACAGAATCTGTCGTGCCCTCTGGAAATGATGATTCTCAGTGTCTGTCTGGCTGACACCTCTGCTCAGTGTCTATGCTGATATTCCCTGTTTTTGTAGAGATTATAAAAATCATGGTATAAAGTGCTCAGCAGATGTGCGGGACAGGAGCACGCACACCTAGAGCTTCATCTGTACATTGCACCTAACGCCTAGATTTCTGTGTGACGTGTGAATGCAGAATATTGGACAATACAGGCATCCTTTTCTGTACCTATAGGACATTGGGCCTGATTCATTGGCGCACTGAATATCTCTAATATCGCGTGCAGTATCCGGGACTCCAGAGATACCTTCTGCGATCCCTCCTTCTTACATAGGGGGTCATTCCGCGTTGATCGCTAGCTGCTGTTGTTCGCAGCGCAGCGATCAGGCTAAAAATCGCCATTTCTGCGCATGCGTATGCACCGCAATGCGCATGCGTGACGTACTGGTACAAAGTCCTTTGTGGTTTTGCACAGGTTCTAGCGTAGCTTTCAGTCGCACGGCACAACGCAGGAAGATTGACATGAAGTGGGCGTTTCTGGGTGTCAACCGACCGTTTTTAGGGAGTGCTTAGAAAAACGCAGGCGTGTCGGGGAAAACGCAGGCGTGGCTGGGCGAATGCTGGGCGGGTGTGGGACTTCAAAAGCCGTCCCACCATCGTTAGAATCGACGCACACGAAGAGTAACTACAGGGCTGGTCTTGTTTTGCACAAAAAGATTTTGCAGGCGCTCTGCTGCACAGGCGTTCACACTTCTGCAAAGCAAAAATACACTCCCCAGTGGACGGCGGCAACAATACGTTTGCACGGCTGCTAAAAACTGCTAGCGAGCGATCAACTCGGAATGAACCCCATTGGGCGGTGTACATAAAATTTGTGGCCAGCCCCCGAAAATACCCATTTTCAGGGACATAGCCACAAATATTGTATGATAAATGGGCCTCACAGACAGCTGGCTGCTTTCACTTTGTGAGTTTGTGAGGAGTGCAAGTGGTGTTGCAGAAATTCTTTCATTTTTTTGGGACTGTCCCATCCGCGGGCCACAGTGTCCCGCGGGGGGGGCAGTTGGGAGGCTGTGAATAGAGGGAGTCAGAGGGAAAGGGGGCATGCCAGCGTCTCACAGAGCGCTGAGCATGCCCCCTCAGTGACGAAAACTGGGAGTGCCGCGATCGCGAGCCATTCCCCCTTCCCAGAGGCCACACCCCCTTTTCCGGTGGGGCACAGCTATGCAGCGCCAATGTCCCTCCTTGTGCATGATGAAAGTTGGGAGGTATGTCTTTGTAGTTTTTTTTTGTTTGTTTTTTCACTTTCCTGTGTGTGTGGTTTTGTGTGAGTGAGTGAGTGAGTGAGTGTAGTATGATTGCGTGTTTGTGTTTTTGTTTTTTGCTTTAATGTTTTTGTTTATGTATTTTGTATTATGTATGTTTATGTCATGTCTGGTGAGAGACATCATAATCCTCCATATCGCAATTTGATGATATTCCTGACAATCCATTTTTGCCTATGAAATTCAATCCATTTACCTGTTGTTTCAGCAAACATGCCTGTCTGAGGATAGTCATTATTTCGGCAGGTTTGTTGCCAGTTCTATGCAGGTTTTCAAATCCGCCGATTCACAAATCCAGGGTTACTATTCTATTCTATTCTTTCTATTGTCTAAAACAGTGGTTGTCAAACTGTGTGATGTGGCTCCCTGGGGTCCTCGGGACACTCGCAGGGGTGCCTTGGATTGGTGGTCCAGGACCAATTAAAATTATTTATGGTTATAGGCAAAACTAGTGCTTGTGGCTGCCAATTATAAAATATGTGGACAAACAGAAGAAAATCTGTCTCTTATCGCACAATTCAACCTAAGGATGATAAATAAACAATTATTATTTAATATTTCTCTGGCTGGGTCCACAGGATTATCCACAGGATAACATTGGGATATTGTCGAGCGACAGCGAAAATGGCACCAACACGGTCACGAGCTTTCTGGCCTCCCAGGATGCATCGGGGCCTTCACCATATAGTCCCGCCCACTGACTCAGTCAGATCAGTTTTTTGCTTGGTACGACAGGAAGCCGCATAGTCACAGGGCTGCTGTTGTAAAGCAGCCTCAAGCTTTTATTATTTTATTTTATAGACTTACTTTTTTTCTGAGCGACTCTTCCGAACAGCGTCCTAAACGCATACTGGACAGAGTCGCTCCAACAACTCCCCACCGGGTCGCAACAACGCTTACCTTCGGGTATCAGTGCTGTCTCGACGGGCGTCTGTGTCGGATGTTCTAGCAGGTCCAGCAGACGTTACCAGGTTGTGGCCGGAGCATGGGGAGACAGTGAGTATATGGACTTCCTCTTACTAGAGGGGTCAGGACACAGCTACGCTGATTTGGTGGAGACTACAAACAGTGTGTTGATGCGCCGAACATCCCGGTGTGACAGCGCTACGTTCCGTGGATCACAGGGCCAGGACTAGGTGAGGCTGCGATCCTGGGAGTTTAAGTCAATAGGGGGTTTCAGACGCTCTCCTGGCCGTCCCTCCTCCGAGTTCACGGCCAATTCCCGCGGGTCTCTCGTTTCATGAACTGAATGACCTCACTTCCGGCTCAGACGCTACCACGAGGGTACTCGGTCGCAGCTTAGACGCTGCGGTTGTGTACACTGGAGATAAAGCCCGCCAGACCGAGTCGCAGGCCTTAGCGTCTGCATACACGTGGAGATCGCTCAGCGTCCGTGTCCGTCAGTGAGCGTCCGTGTCCGTTATCAGTTATCAAGAGCGGCAGTGTACACCAGTAGCGTCTGAATCCACTCAGCGTCTTACGAGCGTCTTTGCTTGGATATGGAAGTGTGGTGAGTCTCCCTGTATCCCGCTCCCTGGAGGCAGGGTATACAGTACTAAAAATTCCTTCTACTTCTTAGTATGCATTGTTAATTTTTAGTACCTATTGCATATGAGACCTGTATATTACTGTGTTTTCTGCATGCTATGTTGAAAAAAGAACCAGTTAAACAGAAGTACAATTGTCCTACTTATGTATAAGTTGTTATGGAGGTTGTATTCTCATATGACAATGTCTAATGCTTTAACATGTGACTGACTGCTAGTATGTGTGCTGACTTTTCTGTGTAATGTCAGTCCTGTTCTGACCCTCAAATCAGGTGCACTGTGGTCAGATTGATCCACCTCTATATACTGATTATAGGGTGTTTTTCAGTCACAAAATTGTGTAGTCAATATCAGATAAAATGTCTGTGAGCGGCAAAAGTGATGAGGAGAATTTGTCAAGCACTCCTACAGCCCTAACATGCTTATCTTGTAAGTCAGGGGTAATTGATATGAATTAATTGGTCACTTATGAGGGTTTGTGTGCAAACTGTTTCGCTTTTCAGCGAAGTAAAAGACAGGAGTTGTTTCAGCCACCAACAGAGCCACCATGGAATGTGTTTGCGAAAACTCTGTCCTCTATTGTGGACAAGTTGGCTCCAGTAGCACCACCTCAAGGGTTAGGTTACACTATGAACCCATACATGCAGCTCCCTTCTTATGGTTTGGTTCCAGTAGCCTCTACTAGCAACCAAGAGACAGATAAAACTAAGACAGATACGTCTATGTGGCAGACTACACAAGATGATACATCGGATGATGATACAGTAGACTCGACTCCGTATGATGATCAGTCGCAGAGTTTTAGTTCAGATGATGTTGCTGAACTTATTAATGCTGTAAAAGCTGTTCTCTCGTTAGAAGAGCCAGCCAAGACAGTGTTAAAAACTAAAGCACCTGTATTTAAACGAACAAAGGCAGTGAAAGCTGTATTCCCAGCATCAGATGAGCTGACGGAAATGATGGATGAGTCTTGGGCGGCGCCCAGTAAAAAGTATAAGATTCCTAAAAGATGGGATTCTTATTATCCATTTCCAGCTGTGGATTGTTCTAAAAGAGAAGTTCCTCCGAAAGTAGATGCACATGTTCTGCGACTCGTGCATAAATCTGCTTTACCATTGTCGTCTACCTCACTAAATGATGTCACAGACAGAAGCGTAGAGAGCCTTTTGAAAAATATATTTCTCTGACGTCCTAGTGGATGCTGGGAACTCCGTAAGGACCATGGGGAATAGCGGCTCCGCAGGAGACTGGGCACAAAAGTAAAGCTTTAGGACTACCTGGTGTGCACTGGCTCCTCCCCCTATGACCCTCCTCCAAGCCTCAGTTAGATTTTTGTGCCCGGCCGAGAAGGGTGCACTCTAGGGGCTCTCCTGAGCTTCTTAGTGAAAGTTTAGTTTTAGGTTTTTTATTTTCAGTGAGACCTGCTGGCAACAGGCTCACTGCATCGAGGGACTAAGGGGAGAAGAAGCGAACTCACCTGCGTGCAGAGTGGATTGGGCTTCTTAGGCTACTGGACACCATTAGCTCCAGAGGGACCGAACACAGGCCCAGCCTCGGAGCTCGGTCCCAGAGCCGCGCCGCCGGCCCCCTTACAGAGCCAGAAGCAAGAAGAGGTCCGGAAAAATCGGCGGCAGAAGACATCCTGTCTTCACCAAGGTCGCGCACAGCACTGCAGCTGTGCGCCATTGCTCCTCAGCACACTTCACACTTCGGTCACTGAGGGTGCAGGGCGCTAGGGGGGGGGCGCCCTGAGCAGCAATAAAAAAAACACCTTGGCTGGCGAAAATACATCACATATAGCCCCAGGGCTATATGGATGAATTTTAACCCCTGCCAGATTCCACAGAAAAACGGGAGAAAAGGCCGCCGAGAAGGGGGCGGAGCCTATCTCCTTAGCACACTGGCGCCATTTTCTCTCACAGCTCCGTTGGAGGGAAGCTCCCTGGCTCTCCCCTGCAGTTACTACACTACAGAAAGGGGTTAAAAAAGAGAGGGGGGCACTAATTAGGCGCAGTATAACAATACAGCAGCTATAAGGGGGAAAAACACTTATATAAGGTTATCCCTGTATATATATATAGCGCTCTGGTGTGTGCTGGCATACTCTCCCTCTGTCTCCCCAAAGGGCTAGTGGGGTCCTGTCCTCTATCAGAGCATTCCCTGTGTGTGTGCTGTGTGTCGGTACGTTGTGTCGACATGTATGAGGAGGAAAATGAGGTGGAGGCGGAGCAATTGCCTGTAACAGAGATGTCACCCCCTAGGGAGTCGACACCTGAGTGGATGAGCTTATGGAAGGAATATGTGACAGTGTCAGCTCTTTACAAAAGATTGATGACATGAGACAGCCGGCGACTCAGCCTGTGCCTGTCCAGGTGTCTCAAAAGCCATCTGGGGCTCTAAAACGCCCGTTACCGCAGATGGCAGATACAGACGCCGACACGGATACTGACTCCAGTGTCGATGATTAAGAGACGAATGTGACTTCCAGTAGGGCCACACGTTACATGATTGAGGCTATGGAAAATGTTTTTACACATTTCTGATAATACCAGTACCACTAAAAAGGGTATTATGTTGGGTGAGAAAAAACTGCCTGTAGTTTTTCCTGCATCTGAGGAATTAAATGAAGTGTGTGATGATGCGTGGGTTTCCCCCGATAAAAACTGTTAATTCCTAAAAAGTTATTAGCATCATACCCCTTCCCGCCAGAGGATAGGGCACGTTGGGAAACACCCCTTAGGGTGAATAAAGCGCTCACACGCTTGTCTAAACAGGTGGCACTACCGTCCCCGGATACGGCCGCCCTTAAGGAACCTGCTGACAGAAAGCAGTAAAATATCCTAAAATGTATATACACTCACACGGGTGTGATATTGCGACCAGCAATCGCCTCAGCCTGGATGTGCAGTGCTGGGGTGGCTTGGTCGGATTCCCTGACTGACAATATTGATACCCTAGATAGGGACAGTATATTACTAACTATAGAGCATTTAAAAGATGCATTTCTATATATGCGTGATGCACAGAGGGATATTTGCCGACTGGCATCAAGAGTAAGTGCGCTGTCCATTTCTGCCAGAAGAGGGTTATGGACAAGACAGTGGTCAGGTGATGCTGATTCCAAAAGGCATATGGAAGTATCGCCTTATAAAAGGGAGGAGTTATTTGGGGTAGGGCTAACAGACCTGGTGGCCACGGCAACGGCTGGAAAATCCACATTTTTACCCCAGGTAGCTTCTCAACCTAAGAAGACGCCGTATTATCAGGCGCAGTCCTTTCGGCCCCATAAGGGCAAGCGGGCAAAAGGCACCTCATTTCTGCCCCGTGGCAGAGGGAGAGGAAAAAGGCTGCAGCAAACAGCCAATTCCCAGGAACAAAAGCCCTCTCCCGCCTCCGCAAAGTCCTCAGCATGACGCTGGGGCTTTACAAGCGGTCTCAGGCACGGTGGGGGCCCGTCTCAAGAAATTCGAGACGTCTCCCCCTCGCCGTTTCATAAAGTCTGCTTTACCGACGTCTCCCTCAGACAGGGAGACAGTATTGCAAGCCATTCACAGGCTGTATTCCCAGCAGGTGATAATCAAGGTACCCCTCCTGCAACAGGGAAAGGGGTACTATTCCACACTATTTGTGGTACCGAAGCCGGACGGCTCGGTGAGACCAATTTTAAATCTAAAATCCTTGAACACTTACATACAAAGGTTCAAATTCAAGATGGAGTCACTCAGAGCTGTGATTGCAAACCTGGAAGAAGGGGACTATATGGTCTCTCTGGACATCAAAGATGCTTACCTACATGTCCCAATTTACCCTTCTCCAAGGGTACCTCAGGTTTGTGGTACAGAACTGTCACTATCAGTTTCAGACGCTGCCGTTTGGATTGTCCACGGCACCCCGGGTCTTTACCAAGGTAATGGCCGAAATGATGATACTCCTTCGAAAGAAGGGAGTTTTAGTTATCCCTTACTTGGACGATCTCCTGATAAGGGCAAGATCCAGGGAACAGTTGGAAGTCGGGGTAGCACTATCTCAGATAGTGCTGCGGCAGCACGGTTGGATTCTCAATATTCCAAAATCGCAGCTAAACCCGATGACACGCCTTCTGTTCCTAGGGATGATCCTGGACACAGTCCAGAAAAAGGTGTTTTCTCCCGGAGGAGAAAGCCAGGGAGTTATCCGAACTAGTCAGAAACCTCCTAAAACCAGGCCAAGTGTCAGTGCATCAGTGCACAAGGGTCCTGGGAAAAATGGTGGCTTCCTACGAAGCAATTCCATTCAGCAGATTCCACGCAAGAACTTTCCAGTGGGACCTGCTGGACAAATGGTCCGGATCGCATCTTCAGATGCATCAGCGGATAACCCTGTCACCAAAGACAAGGGTGTCTCTCCTGTGGTGGTTGCAGAGTGCTCATCTTCTAGAGGGCCGCAGATTCGGCATTCAGGACTGGGTCCTGGTGACCACGGATGCCAGCCTGCGAGGCTGGGGAGCAGTCACACAGGGAAGAAATTTCCAGGGCTTGTGGTCAAGCCTGGAGACATCACTTCACATAAATATTTTGGAGCTAAGGGCCATTTACAATGCCCTAAGCCAAGCAAGACCTCTGCTTCAAGGTCAGCCGGTGCTGATCCAGTCGGACAACATCACGGCAGTCGCCCACGTAAACAGACAGGGCGGCACAAGAAGCAGGAGGGCAATGGCAGAAGCTGCAAGGATTTTTCGCTGGGCGGAAAATCATGTGATAGCACTGTCAGCAGTGTTCATTCCGGGAGTGGACAACTGGGAAGCAGACTTCCTCAGCAGGCACGACCTCCACCCGGGAGAGTGGGGACTTCACCCAGAAGTCTTCCACATGATTGTAAACTATTGGGAAAAACCAAAGGTGGACATGATGGCGTCCCGCCTAAACAAAAAATTGGACAGGTATTGCGCCAGGTCAAGGGACCCTCAGGCAATAGCTGTGGACGCTCTGGTAACACCGTGGGTGTACCAGTCAGTGTATGTGTTCCCTCCTCTTCCTCTCATACCAAAAGTACTGAGAATTATAAGACGGAGGGGAGTAAGAACTATACTCGTGGCTCCGGATTGGCCAAGAAGGACTTGGTACCCGGAACTTCAAGAGATGCTCACGGAGGACCCGTGGCCTCTACCTCTAAGAAGGGCCCTGCTCCAGCAAGGACCCTATCTATTCCAAGACTTACCGCGGCTGCGTTTGACGGCAGGGCGGTTGAACGCCGGATCCTGAAGGAAAAAGGCATTCCGGATGAAGGCATCCCTACCCTGGTCAAGCCAGGAAGGATGTAACCGCAAAGCATTATCACCGCATTTGGCGAAAATATGTTGCGTGGTGCGGGGCCAGTAAGGCCCCGATGGAGGAATTTCAACTAGGTCGATTCCTGCATTTCCTGTAAACAGGAGTGTCTATGGGCCTAAAATTGGGGTCCATTAAGGTTCAAATTTCGGCCCTGTCAATTTTCTTCCAGAAAGAACTAGCTTCACTACCTGAAATTCAGACGTCTGTAAAAGGGGTACTGCATATACAGCCTCCTTTTGTGCCTCCAGTGGCACCTTGGGATCTCAATGTAGTTTTGGGGTTCCTAAAGTCACATTGGTTTGAACCACTTGAATCTGTGGAGTTAAAATATCTCACATGGAAAGTGGTCATGTTGTTGGCCCTGGCCTCGGCCAGGCACGTGTCAGAATTGGCAGGCTTTATCCTGTAAAAGCCCTTATCTGATCTTCCATTCAGACAGGGCGGAATTGAGGACTCGTCCTCATTTTCTCCCTAAGGTGGTTTCAGTGTTTCATCTGAACCAACCTATTGTGGTACCTGCGGCTACTAGTGACTTGGAGGACTCCAAGTTGTTGGACGTAGTCAGGGCCTTGAAAATATATGTTTCCAGGACGGCTGGAGTCAGGAAATCTGACTCGCTGTTTATCCTGTATGCACCCAACAAGCTGGGTGCTCCTGCTTCTAAGCAGTCTATTGCTCACTGGATCTGTAGTACGATTCAACTTGCGCATTCTGTGGCAGGCCTGCCACAGCCAAAATCTGTAAAAGCCCACTCCACAAGGAAGGGGCCTCATCTTGGGCGGCTGCCCGAGGGGTCTCGGCTTTACAACTTTGCCGAGCAGCTACTTGGTCAGGGGCAAACACGTTTGCTAAATTCTACAAATTTGATACCCTGGCTGAGGAGGACCTGGAGTTCTCTCATTCGGTGCTGCAGAGTCATCCGCACTCTCCCGCCCGTTTGGGAGCTTTGGTATAATCCCCATGGTCCTTACGGAGTTCCCAGCATCCACTAGGACGTCAGAGAAAATAAGAATTTACTTACCGATAATTCTATTTCTCGTAGTCCGTAGTGGATGCTGGGCGCTCATCCCAAGTGCGGATTGTCTGCAATACTTGTACATAGTTATTGTTACAAAAATCGGGTTATTATTGTTGTGAGCCATCTTTTCAGAGGCTCCTCTGTTATCATGCTGTTAACTGGGTTCAGATCACAGGTTGTACGGTGTGATTGGTGTGGCTGGTATGAGTCTTACCCGGGATTCAAAATCCTTCCTTATTGTGTACGATCGTCCGGGCACAGTATCCTAACTGAGGCTTGGAGGAGGGTCATAGGGGGAGGAGCCAGTGCACACCAGGTAGTCCTAAAGCTTTACTGCCCAGTATTTGGAAGAAGCAGCAGTTGATATAGGTACAGTTGCTTCTAAAGCTTCAGCCTTGTCAGTAGTCGCTCGCAGAGCAGTCTGGCTACGTACCTGGAAGGCAGATGCGGAATCCAAGAAGGAATTGGAAGCATTGCCTTTTGGAGGTAATATATTATTTGGAAAACCGTTATCGGATATCCTAGAATCAGAGGCTGAATCGAAAAAGGTCAGATTTCCGGCTACCTATAACCCTAAGTCCAAGGGTTTAAAATTTTTGCTCCTTTCGTTGGCAAAGCAAAGCGAAAGCAAAAGAGGAGCCTAAACAACCCCAGTTTAAATCCAGGGGTAGGAAGCAGTGGGCTAGCAAGAAGCCAGCTTCCAAACCTGAACAGAAACCTTCAGCCTGAAGAGACGGGCCTCCGCCTGGAGGATTCCAAGGTTTTGCACACATTTGGCAGCAGTCAACAGGGCATTGGGTGCAGAAGGTAGTATCTCAGGGGTATGGGTTCCCATTCAGGAGGCAGCCTCCTCAAAGATTTTTTTTTCACCAGCCCGTCTCATATAGAGTCGAAGGCCAATGCCCTGCAAGAAGCAGTCCAAAAATTATTGCAGTCAGGTGTGATTGTCCCAGTACCTCCATCACAAAGGGGACAGGGGTTTTACTCCAATCTATTTCTCATCCAGAAACCAAATGGGTCATATCGACCAATTCTAAATCTGAAAATGTTGAACAGATACATATGGATCCCGAAGTTCCACATGGAGACGCTACGCTCCATAATGCTGGCTATGGAACCGGGAGATTACATGGTATCTCTGGATGTACGGGATGCTTACCTACATGTGCCTATAGCACTGTCACATCAGTGTTACCTCAGGTTTGCCATCCTCCAGGAACATTTCCAGTTCCAGGCTCTGCCCTTCGGGCTAGCCACAGCACCCAGGGTGTTTACCAAGATTATGGTGGTTATGGCAGCTTGTCTGCGCAAACAAGGGATAAGAATATTCCCATACCTGGACGACCTGTTAATCTTAGCACAGTCGCAAGATTTACTATTGAGCCATCTTCAACAGACGATAGTTTGCTTACAGAGACACGGGTGGCTCATAAATTGGGAAAAGTCGTCCCTGAATCCGTCACAGCGGATGGTTCATTTGGGGGCCATATTGTATTCAGACCTACAGAAAGTTCTCTTACCAGAGAAAAAGATAATCAAGGTGCAGGTCATAACTCAGGAAGCGTTGCAAGCCCAGACAATGTCAGTCCATGCAGCAATGAGATTGTTGGGTCTGATGGTATCAACCTTCGACATGGTGGAATATGCGCAATTCCACTCCAGACCGTTGCAGCATCTTATTCTGACCAAATGGAACGGAAATCATCAGACGATAAAAAAGCAGATGATAAAGATTCCAGTAAATGTAAAAAGGTCTCTAGCGTGGTGGCTACAGACAGACCATTTAAACAAGGGGAGACCCTTTTGGATAAAAAAGTGGCAAGTCCTGACAACAGATGCCAGCCTGCAAGGCTGGGGGGCGGTACTCGGAAGCCTATGGTTCCAGGGAAAATGGACCGCAAGGGAAAGTCGCCTGCCAATAAATCTGTTGGAGATAAGGGCCATTTACTTGGCTCTAGTTCAGGCAAAGGACAGTCTACAAGGAAGACCAGTCCAGATTCGCTCAGACAATGCGACGGCAGTAGCATACCTCTATCATCAAGGAGGAACTCACAGCAGGAGTCTGATGGAAGAAGTAACTCCCATTCTACAATGGGCAGAACTCCATCTCCCGGCATTGTCAGCAGTATTTGTCCCGGGTGTACTAAACTGGGAAGCAGATTTTCTCAGTCGGCACACAATTCAGGAAACCGAATGGGCACTACACCCAGAAGTGTTTCAGACACTGGTGAACAGATGGGGTCTACCGGAGATAGACCTTATGGCGTCTCGTCTAAACAACAAAGTTCCGATGTACGGATCAAGAACAAGGGACCCAGAAGCGGTTCTGGTAGACGCACTGTCAGTAGAATGGAGGTTTCAGCTGGCATATCTGTTCCCTCCAATATCTCTGTTACCCAGAGTAGTGAGAAAGATAAAACAGGCAAAAGGAGCAATCATTCTAATAGCTCCAGCTTGGCCAAGAAGGCATTGGTACACAGATCTGTTGAGAATGTCCGTGGAAGCACCGATAATGCTCCCTCAACGTCCAGATCTGTTAATGCAGGGTCCCTGTTGTCACAATCATCTGGATCGCCTGTCTTTGACGGCGTGGCTGTTGAAACCTCTATCTTAGAGGCTAAGGGATTTTCAAAGCAAGTAATCCAAACCATGCTTAGAGCAAGAAAGCATTCTTCGGCCCGTGTGTATCATAGAATATGGCAAGCCTATATTCATTGGTATTCTGGAAAAAATTACAATCCGAGATCTTTTAAAGTAGCTAGGATTTTGGACTTCCTGCAGGCAGGATTGGATAAAGGGTTGAAGGTTGCTTCCTTGAGGGTACAAGTCTCAGCGTTGACTGTATGGTTTCAGCAGAAGATTGCTGACCTACAGGATGTACGTACGTTTTTCCAAGGAGTAGTACATATTCAACCTCCATTTGTTCCTCCTGCAGCTCCCTGGGATTTGAATTTAGTTCTTAAATTTCTCCAGGGTCCTTTGTTTGAACCACTTGAGAGAGCAGATCTTAAGTGGTTAACAGTTAAAGTTCTTTTTTTACTGGCAATGGCGTCAGCCAGAAGAGTGTCAGATTTAGGAGCATTATCATATAAGTCTCCTTTCCTAAGTTTTTTTCCAGACAAAGCAGTTCTCAGAACGAGATCTAGTTATCTTCCAAAGGTGGTGTCAAAGTTTCACCTGAATGAGGAGATTGTAGTTCCAGCCTTTCAGGAACCGGGACTATCTGTGGGAGAAGCGTCGCTGGACGTGGTCCGGGCTTTAAAAATCTACATAGATCGTACTAGTGCCATCAGGAAAACAGATACCCTCTTCATCCTCTACGGATTCCATAGAAGGGGATGGCCTGCTAGTAAACAGACGCTGGCGAGATGGCTCCGAATGGTAATATCTGAAGCTTATTCTCATGCAGATCTCCCTATTCCGGGTAATGTCTCTGCACACTCTACACGTAAGGTAGGTCCTTCTTGGGCAGCACAACAGGGTGCTTCAGCAGAACAGATATGTAGGGCAGCCACATGGTCTTCCATAAACACATACATCAGACATTATGCCTTGGACACTTTTGCCTCTCATGACGCAGACTTCGGGCAGAAGGTCCTCCTATGCAATCAGGAGCGTCCCCACCACTAAAATGGCTTTGGAAATCCCAATGTTATCCTGTGGATAATCCTGTGGACCCAGCCAGAGAAATAAACGTTATGGTAAGAACTTACCGTTGATAACGTGATTTCTCTTATGTCCACAGGTATCCACAGGGATCCCACCCTGACGCATCTGATTTGAGGATCTAGACAAACACTAAAAACCTCTTCCTTCTTGTATGGAAGGGTGTGCATGTGTGTTCTTATCGCCTGTACAGGTCTCTGCCTAAGGTTCCTGCCTAAAATCGCTGTGGAAAGAACTGATCTGACTGAGTCAGTGGGCGGGACTATATAGTGGAGGCCCCGATGCATCCTGGGAGGCCAGAAAGCTCGTGACCGTGTTGGTGCCATTTTCGCTGTCGCTCGAAAATATCCCAGTGTTATCCTGTGGATAATTAATAAATAAAGCGCTGCATAGCCGGAATCATTACATGCTTTTTAATCACACATTATTAAGACAATTGACAAATAACATACATATAACACACACACATAGACCCTGCCGGTATTAAAATTACCTTAAATTTAAATGATAAAACTCATCAACCCATAAGTTACAGATCTCACAACATGCCCTCTAATTCAATCATGACCTGTCAATGATGCATCACTGGTATGTTAATCAATTGATAACATGTATGTAATTTAACTGAGGGGCCCCTGATGACTAGGATTTAACCCTCAATTACTTAGCAGCATATGGCATCCAGTATTCAGTCACAATTGTGTCCATATAAGCAGATAGAAAGCTAAGCACATGTGCATCCAGATATTAGGTTAGTTGGTTAGTGTAGCCAGCAATGTCCATAACCTAGGTTAAATCAGATTTTGGTTAGTAAATCACTGTAATCCACCAGAATTAACATGGGCATGCAAACATATTATTGTACTGCCCTCTAGATGGGGCTCTCATAATCTGTCCTGGGCACTGGTTACTGAGCGGGCTTGATTATTAGGGGTTCTCACCGACCAGCTGATTGTCTGCTGTGCCAGAGTCTCCGCAGCCGACTCATCCCTTGTATCCCGCCACACCTCAGATCCGTTTGTATAAATGTGTCCCAGATAGACGTACAACCAGGTCCGTGTGCTTAGGACCTCTCTCAACGCGTTTCTCCGCCTATAGACTCAGCGGCTTCCTCAGGATTTATTAATTATCTTGTAGTTTTTTTACTCTTTTTTTTTGGGAGAATCAGTGATCTCCTTGATAGAGCTGCAGCATATCCGGAAAATTAGTGGTTTTATTACAGGAGATTCCTTGCTAAGTCAAATAAATAATAAATAAATAAATAATAAATAAATAAGTCAAGTAAAATCACGTTATCAACGGTAAGTTCTTACGATATGTTAGGGTCTCCTGCCCTGTGCTGCCACGTCGTCATGGCAACCGGGAGACAAGTGCTAGCGGAGTAACCTGAGCGCAGCTGATACTCCGGTTCGGGTCTTTTGCTGTGCAGTGGTTACAGGCTTTGTGCACGGCAGGGGATCCGGTGCTGGTTTTTGTGCTCACAGTCTGTGAGGTCTGAGTGGGGCGTGGACAGCACCTGCTATATAAACCCTCTTCTCAGGTTAAGCAGATGCTGCTGAATCTTTGTTGGTTAGTCAGTTCCTGAAAGTTAGCCAGTACTGTGTAGCTTTGTATTTGTTTGTTGCTTACTGCAAATAGGCCTTGGGATTTGGTACTACACTCTGCCAATCCAGACCTAGCAGTAAGACTGGAGTCAGTCGTTTAACTTGCTGGGGTTCTTTTGCTACTCTGTGAATTTAGCAAGTTTGCGGCTGTATTCTCAGACTTGCCTGCCAAAATCCTTTCTCACTGTGCAAGGTGTTCAGGTGTCAGTTTAGTGGCAGTAAACTGAACCAGTGCACTGCAAGTGAGGACTAGGATTGTGGAGACTCTCCTTGTGTCTATTATTCCATCTCTGACCAAGGAGTTTACTGCCACACCCGTTGGTAACCCTTTAGGGTTTTGCTGTTGCCCTTAGCAACGGCATTTCGGGTTCTCTACGTATTAAAACACAACATCTCGCTTCTTTCCATCTGAGCATTCCTAATACTAGGGAGACATCCAGTTTCTTAGCCTCTGGGCTTCTCTGTTCACTTTGTGTTGATTTTGTTACCCTATCACCTTCTGTGTACGTAATGTCATATTCCCCAGTCTGTCTGTGAGTTCATTTGTTTTGCATCCCTCTCCGTTCAGACACCAGTACATTCCTGCAGGCACTGGTGTGCATAACACCATAACGTTTATTTCTTTCTAAATTTCTCAATAAGAAACTTTTGGCTTAGGGGTGCTGTAAAAAAAAATTCTGATTCTGTAGGGCGCCGTGACTCAAAAAAGTTTGTGAACCACTGATCTAAAACATTGATGGTGCTTTGATATTCAATTTTGTTCTATTCTATTCTAAAATGTGCTTACTCTGTGGTTTTGCAGTGGTTTTGGCCTTAGTAAATGGACGGATTGCAAAACTGCCGCCAAACCGCCACAAAACCGCCGGGATTTACAATCCACTGCTTAGTAAATTTTGCCCCAAATCTCAAAGCATCGGTGAGGTGTGATGGCTTTCATATGGCAAAAACAAAGCAGTTTTGGGAAAATCGCTAAAACTACCAGAGCTTTCTTATCATCACATGAAGGGACACAATACACTTACTTTGATTACAATCATTATTTATTGAATAAGGTGCTAAAAACCACAATAAATGACCTTAAGGGGGCAATATGATTTTTTACATATATTAGGAAACCAAATTAATGTGCAAGTATATTAAGTGAGCAATATTAATAATTATGCATTATATTAAGACGGCAGTAGAAACTGATATTTATTGGGGGCTATAAAAATGTATCTATGACGGGAGCAACAATTATTATTATATTATGGCATTTAAAGTGCCATAAAATAAGAATTGTTGTCCCCGTCAGTTAAGTAAATCTCCCCCAAACACTTTACAACACAGATAAATACGATCGAGTCACATTATTATTATGACCACCAAGTAATAGCCAGAGTAACCGCCGTGTGCAGCACAGACAGCAGCTAGACGGGCTGAACTGTCATTTTAGAAACACGTCTGGTAGCCCCCGGGTTCATTGAGACGTGAGCTGCTGCACTGTAGCGTGTCGGTCGACATTCACCTCTCACATCAATGGTGCATGGTGCGCCGCACTTTCCACGTCGGTTATTCGCAATGGTGCCATTCGTCCAGTCACGATACACCTTCACCATAGCAGCACGCGGACCGTTCACAAACTGCGCTGTTTCAGAAAAACAGCCGCACTTGCCCCGAAAGCTGATAATCATCCCTTTTGGCACATCGGATAAATCTCCCTGTATACCTATGACAGCAACGAGTGATATGTGTGCAGACGGCCAATCACACAGCTTATATAATCACCAATCCAGCGCACGACGCATGACGTACTTCATGGGCTACGCGCTGCCGCTGTCAAATGTAGGAGGTGGTCATAATAATGTGACTCGCCCGTGTATTTTACCCAAATATAAACGAATTGCTGTTAATAATCAGATTTGCGTAATCACAGTTATGTAAAAATAATGCCCTTTGCTGTAGGTCCCAACGTCACCAATGAGCAGGTAGATTTCCTAATATTGGGGGTGATTGATAAGTACCCATGTTAGGCAAGGGAAAAAAATTGGGGGGGGGGGATTTTCGATTTATTTTTCAACATAGTCCCCTAGTAGCTCGATACACTTGGCCCAACGATATTCCAACTTTTTCAAGCCCTCCAAAAAATAGGATTTGTCGAACTCTGCGAAATAGGCTTCAGTTTCAGCGACGACCTCCTCGTTCAATGCGAATCTCTTTCCGCCGAGCCATTTTTTTAATGTTTGGAAACAGGAAGACGTCTCAGGGGGCCAAACCTGGAGAATACGGCAGATGCGGCAGCAATTCGTAGCCTAATTCCACCAATTTCGCTGTGGCGACGTGGGACGAGTGTGCCGGCGCATTGTCATGGTGGAACAGCACTTTTTTCTTCTCCAAGTGGGGCCGTTTTCTCTTCAATGCGTCATAGAATCTGCCCAATAATTGAGCATAATACTGCCCTGTGATCCTTCTTCCCTTTTCCAAATAATCGATGAAGATTATGCCTTTCGAATCCCAGAAAACGGTGGCCATGACCTTTCCAGCCGATGGAACCGTCTTCGCTTTCTTTGGTGTATGTTGGGCGAGTGAAGTCCATGGCGTGTAGCGATGGATCCATGTTTCATCAACAGTCACGAAACGGTGCAGAAACTCCTTCGGATTGCGCTTAAACAGGTCCAAACACGGCTTAGAAGTGGTCATTCGATTCCGCTTGTTGTCCACAGTGCGCAAACGCGGCACCCATCTTGCCGATAGCTTTGTCATGCCCAAATGTTCATGTAGGATATTCTGCACATGTTCAAATGAGATGCCTACAATCTCAACAATCTCTCTGATCTTCACTCGCCGGTCTGCCAATACGATATCATGGATTTTGTTGACCATTTCATCCGTAGTCACCTCAATTGAGTGACCTGGACGCTCTTCATCGAGGACTGATGTACGACCATGCTTGAATTCGTTGAACCAATAGCTGATGTTTGTCATCGAAGGTGAAAGGTCCCCAACTACTCTTTGATTTCCTCACATGTCTTCCCATCCAAAAACAAGAATCTAATGACCGATCGGTACTGCACTTTCTCCATAGTTAGAAAAAACTCAAACTTGCTCACTTCCAACAGCTACCAAAACAAAAGTACACAATGAATTTATCTGAAATTCTGACAGTCGTTGTTTGACAAATGACATTAAACGATGATATACAGGTTTTACTTCAGTGGCGCCATCTGTCTTCAAATACAGGTACTTATCAATCAACCCGTATAACTCCTGTTAGTATCCTGAACGGTTCTTAGTGATGACACGTTTCCTACTGTAGGTCACAGTTCAGAGTAAATTAAACAATAAAGTAAAAAAACTAAAGCAAAGCAATATATCTAAATCTAGCAAGGGTATGGGTCGTTGGGTCGACCCAACTTAGGTTGGCACTCATTAGGTTGACCACTGAAGGTCGACATTGCCATTAGGTCGACATGGGCGTTAGGTCGACATGTACTAGGTCGACAGGTCAAAAGGCCGACATGAGGTTTTTGACTGTTTTTTGGTGTAATTTTCTCCGTAAAGTGTCGAGGAACCCAAATTAGTGCACCGTGTCCCCTCACATGGCTCACGAGCTTTGGGCAAGGTGCCTCGCTCTGCTACCGCTTTGCTCGGCCCAGATTACAGTTCCACTCGTAGCCCACGTGGATCGTTAAGTATGAAAAAATCCAAAAACTGAAAAAAATGTGACAAACTCATGTCGACCTTTTGACCTGTCAACCTAGTACATGTTGCCTAGCGGCCATGTCGACCTAATGGTATTGTCGACCTTCAGTGGTCAACCCAATGACTGTTGACCTAAGTTGTGTCGACCTAACGACCGCAACCCTCTAGCAACAGTATAACAAGACGAGTGAGTGTCATGTGCTCTTTGGTTGCGGTTTGGCTTAGTGTAAATTATAATAATTCTCCTGAAGACTTTTATAGGATTGTTAACTCCAGATTTACAGTATCCCTACAAATAATGATGCGTTTCAGGCAGGATGTCGGCCTATAAAATATGTCAGCGTGAGAACTACGCCCTTCTGCTACAGGGTTTATTTCAGCACTTTTATTAGTTAGACATTCCTAGAAAGCATTGTAAAGTCTTCTCCTAATGAGACCTCTGCCTAATTTGTAATTAGGAGAAATAGAATGTTCAGCAAACAAACAGCATTGCGTCCAAAGCTCGGGCGGTCGGGGGGGTCCTCCAACCTCCAGACGGTTCTGGAGGTATGGGGGCAGCGTTATGTTAATATTTATTTACTATGACTTTGTGTGAACATGACTGACGAACATCATCGGACAGCTCCTTAGTAACAAATGGCGTTAGTAAAATGATGCCATAAGAATTATAGAAGGGGATTAGGGATAGTAGGAAAAGTAGGATTAGGGATAGTAGGAAAAGGCACTGTGTTATAATAATTGGATTGGGGTTTCTGTAACCGATATCGTGAATGGGGGCATTCCTGGTTGAATGTACAAACCTGAGGATTGCGTTTGATGGGAAGGTATTTCTAAACTAGTTTTGGGGTATTTTTAGGGCTATCCCAGTTTAGCTGTTGGCTGTAGAGCCCCCCCCCCTCTTCCCCAATAAACATCCTGGCGTTCATGCAACCTTGGAGATTAGTTATCAGCCTATACCTGGAATGGGATGTCTTATAGAAAGCGCCATATGCAGAAAAAATATGATTCATTCATTCATTAAGGGACAGGTGCAGTGGGTAGGAGGTTGTTCATTGTAGCTGTCTTGTGCATTTGCAGCGGGGGAACGATTCTTCTCCCCACTTATCGCCGGGCTAGCTCAGTGATGGCAAGTCTGTGTTACCAAGGGCCTGATCCACAGGTGGGCGCAGTTGCAACCGGGACTGCGTCTTTCGCTGCAGCCGCCACTGCGTCTTAATGCTACTGCTGTATCCAGCCTGGTCATCCTATGGTCTCGCCATCGAAGATTCCACCAGCCGTAAGGAGGCGTAGGTTCTCCACGTGAACGTGGCTGCCAGTGTCAGTGCAAATGCGCCTTTGTCACTGACCGCCACATGCCTATACTCCGCCGGTATCCGGACTCCAGGTCGACAGCACAAAGGTCGACACACCTTAGGTCGACGTCAATTGGTCGACACACCTTAGGTCGACATGGACAAAAGGTCGACATGGACAAAAGGTCGACAGGAACAAGGTCGACATGGAAAAAGGTCGACATGAGTTTTTCACGATTTTTTTCTTTTTTTGAACCTTTTCATACTTAACGATCCACATGGACTACGATTGGAACGGTAAAGTGTGCCGAGCGAAGCGGTAGCGGAGCGAAGGCACCATGCCCGAAGTATGGCGAGCGAAGCGAGCCATGTGAGGGGACACGGTGCACTAATTGGGGTTCCCGGTCACTCTACGAAGAAAACGACACCAAAAAAACATAAAAAACTCATGTCGACCTTTTTCCATGTCGACCTTGTTCCTGTCGACCTTTTGTCCATGTCGACCTAAGGTGTGTCGACCAATTGGCGTCAACCTAAGGTGTGTTGACCTTTGTGCTGTCGACCCTCAGTCTCAGACCCACTCCGCCGGCTAGGCACAGCCCTTTTACCACCCAGAAATGCTCGCCACAATTGCAGGTATCTGCGTGCACTTTTGTTCTGCGTCTTTGAGCGGTGACCATCCGGACAGATGCGCCGGGTAGACGGGAAACATCGCCCGCTCGCGTCTGATGTCGCCACTGCCTCCACTGCTGACCACGGGTCCAAAGCATGAAAGGAGAGTTTAGCAACGTGTGGCTTTAATCACTACACTAGAAGCCGCTCCCTGTAAAATACAAATTCATCTTCACTTCTAATTGCCAAGCAAATAAGGCCGCAGGTAGTGGTTAGTTATACAGCAACGTATGTAGAGCTAACCGCAGCCTGCAGGATTTCCTGACGACCATTGTAGTTGAAGGATATTAAAAACTCTGAGCAGCAGATGTTTATATCTACAGCAGTTGTCTCATATTCCTAAGCATCCTTCTATATCAATAAGTAGCTCCCAGGTACAATATTAAAGCACAGAGAAGCATCCCGTCCTCTGTACATATTTGCTTGTGCCGTGACTGTTTCACTCCGTTTTCGGCTAATCTTAACCCCTTAGGTGCAGACGCTGTTCTATATGGGATGTTTCCATTTAATTCTTGTTTAACGCGCCTTATTCTGGAGAGATCGGTTACATGTTAATCATTATTGCTTCCATCGAGGGTTTTGTTTCATCTGATGCAGCACAACCGCACAAGGGATGAGGCTGTTATATTATAGCAGGGAATTCGCTGCGTTTTTCTACTGAGCAGCCACGTCACTGGACATATATGGTATCACTTTTTTTTTTGAAAACTTTTTCATACTTCGCGATCCACGAGGACCACGATTCGGAATAGTAACCTGGGAATAGACACCTGGGGGGTCATTCCGAGTTGATCGAACGCTGCAACTTTTTGAAGCCCGTGCGCTCAACTAGACGCCGCCTATTTGGGAGTGAATTTTAGCATAGCAGGGCTGCGATCGCTTGTGCAGCCCTGCTATTCCAAAAAAGTTTTGTGTAGAACAAGACCAGGGTATGAGTTACTCACCTGTGCGATGAATCCAGCGTTGCAGGTCTCGGAATTGACGTTAGACATCCGCCCTCCAAACACTTGGACACGCCTGCGTTCACCGCACCACTCCCGGAAAACGTTCAGTTGACACCCACAAGTACCCTCTTCCTGTCAATCTCCTTGCGATCGGCTGTGCGAATGGATTCTCCGTTAAATCCATCGGCCAGCAACGATCCGCTTTGTAGCCGTACGATGCGCCTGCGCATTGCAGTGCATACTCAGTAGTGACTTGATCGCTGCGCTGCGAAAAACCGCAGCGAGCGATCAACTCGGAATGACCCCCCTTGCCCACAAGCCATGCGAGGAGACACGGTGCACTAATTGGGAATCCCAGTCACTCTACGAAGAAAATGACACCAATTTTTTTTTTAAAAAACTGATGTCGACCTTTTCTCATGTTGAATTTCCCCATGTCGACCTAATGACTGTGCCGACTTATTTCAGGTGTCGACCTAGTCACTGCCGACCAATAGTGGTCAACCTAATGACTGTCGACCCTTTTACTGACGACCCAACTAACCACACCCGGACATATAATGCAGGGTTCCATGTAGCAGTGTAATGCATAGGCAGAAATGACAGCGTTCCTGTCTAAGGGCCTGATTCAGATTTGTACGCGCAGGCCTACCCAGCTGTGATTTTCCAGGCTACGGACTTTCCAATCATAGCAAGTGAATCAGCCACCCAGGGAAGAATATAGACGCCCACCAGAGCCATTGCACAGTCCTCCGCAACTGCATATGCAGCATCGAGGCTGTAACGAGGCACATTGACTTTCCGAGTGAGTCTACAGTCACTGGACGCGCATAGACAGTGTGGGGCACAGGAGATACTGTACTCTAAGCCCCCCTCTGTCATGGGGCTCCCAGTCGGAGCACACTAACAACACTAGCTCTCCCTCTTGTGCAGCAGCAGAACCAGTCAACCAGGATGTGAGCAGGACAGTACGCAGTACAGGCAGGAACACAGGAGTATCAGATTTCATGAACTACCAAAGTATAGATAGGAAGGGGGGGGGGGGGGGGGGAGCTGTAAGTGACCCAAGGCTCCCAGTTTCTCCTCTTCTCATCTGGGTCCTGTGTAACTTGTTACATTATGAGAGCATTTGGGTCTATAGATAGAGACACACAAGAGAGTCCTCCTGAGTCCTGTCCCAGTGTGTAAGTAGTATTGCTGCAATTGCATTTTTGCAAGATAAATTATAGATTTTATTTTTCTATGTGTATTTTAAGGTTGCTTAAGTTGTCTTTGTTCCAATACAAGAAAATGTTATACAATAAATGTCTCACAATTAGGTGGAGCTATAAATTGCACTCAGGCATTATTAAACTATTAGTTTACATCTAATATACACCATTGGTTTAAATTTAATATACACAATCCATACCTCCCACCATGACCCATTCCAGGAGGGACAAAATGCTTTCTACTTTAATTTATGCAATCACCTGTGCTGAAATACCTTTCTTATCAATTAAATAGTTCAACACAGGTGACGTCAATCATATGTTAAGAGGGAAGTCTAGGTAGAGAGCATCTTGTCCCTCTTGGAATAGGTCATGTTGGGAGGTATGCACAATCTAATATACACCCCTTCCCCCAGGCCCCCTTATCTTAAGTGCCCCAGGCCCCCCCAAGGCTTAATCTTGCCCTGTGGACGCGGCAGTAGCGACTCTGATGCCCTGTTTCTCTACGTCGCAGTAAAAGGTAGATACATGCTCAGAAAATGTCCATGACACGCCTGCAATTCCCCATTACCCAAACGGTCGCTTCCTGTCAATTGCTATGCATGGAAATTCTCACAGCGGGCGTCAAAATACCTTGGTGTGTGCACAGCGCAATCGCGGCGAAGTCTAATCGATCCATTGTGTGAACATCGGTATTGCGTCCAAATCTGGATCAGGCCCCAAGTCATGTTTCATTTCTTTAGCGGGTTTGAGTAAGGCCAGTGCGCCCACTGTATCGTATTCATCCTTCAAATCTGGTCACATGTGGACTAGCGGAGTACGAAGTGGGTGTGGCCACTCTGCAGTCGTTCCAGCAGGGCAAAAATTGTAATGTAAATGGGATCTATTTATAAGAGCCCGCCAAAATAGATCATACATCTAACTTTTGTGATTGTAACCATTTTACCTGCTTCCCAAACTGTGCAAAGATTGTCTCTATAGACTACTAATAGTACTGTAAGAATAAGTACACTCAATTTAATGTACTGTTACTCTGACATTTCAATAAAAAAGTCATTATTTCTAGCTGATGTGTATAGCATGATGTACTCAGTTCCAGGATCCCAAAAGTACAGTTGTTTTCTTTATAGCTTTCGTTATCACCCATCTAATAATCAATAGCAATGAATCCACAGGTCGTGTGTTCTTACTACAGCTCCACTATGAATAAAAAACAGGTCCTTGCTTCCCAATATATTCTACTGAAGGTGTTAAGGGCCCCATACACTAGGACGATAATGCCCGATTTCATCCGATTTCGGGCATTCGGCCCGATATATCGGATGAAATTGGCCATTTTGGAGGCGTTTCCGATCCGATCAGTGGCGTAAGTTCGTCCCAGTCGCCCGGAGGCATGATACATTTTGGTGCCCCCCTACACATACACACACATACCATATGTAGCTATCCCGCACTCAGGGTGAACAGTAGAAGGGTGCTCAGGTACCTTTCCCAATAGTAATATAGATACACATAGAAAGTGGACGCACTCCAAGTCAGTCATTACAATAAAACAGACACCAGCATACCTTTATAGTACACCTACAGTGCTCCCTCACCCACCAGGTCTCCATGGAGATGCTTTGGCGCAGCGGTGTGCCAATATAATTAGTGTTCACTGTAGTATTTTTTTTTAGGGCAGGGTGCTGATCACGGGGAGGGCACATTTTTCATTCGTGAGGGTAAATTTTTAAGTTAAATGGGCAAACTTAGGTACATACTATAATGCTTGGTGCTCCCATTCCTATGGGCAAAACATCTAGGGGCATTGTTTCGTGGGGAAGGGGCGTGGCCACATAATAGTGTCAATTCACATTACACCACACGGTAGTGCCCCTAATACACATTGCACCAGTTAGAACCTCCTATACACACTGCACCAGGTAGAGGCTAGAGCACGTTATACATATTGCGCCAGATAGAGCACATTATACACATTGCGCCAGATAGAGCACATTATACACATTGCGCCAGATAGAGCACATTATACACATTGCGTCAGGTAGAGAGCACTGAGGAACACTGCACCAGGTAGAGAGCACTGAGGCACACTGCACCAGGTAGAGAGCACTGAGGCACACTGCACCAGGTAGAGAGCACTGAGGCACACTGCACCAGGTAGAGAGCACTGAGGCACACTGCACCAGGTAGAGAGCACTGAGGCACACTGCACCAGGTAGAGAGCACTGAGGCACACTGCACCAGGTAGAGAGCACTGAGGCACACTGCACCAGGTAGGGAGCACTCAGGCACACTGCACCAGGTAGGGAGCACTCAGGCACACTGCACCAGGTAGGGAGCACTCAGGCACACTGCACCAGGTAGGGAGCACTCAGGCACACTGCACCAGGTAGGGAGCACTCAGGCACACTGCACCAGGTAGGGAGCACTCAGGCACACTGCACCAGGTAGGGAGCACTAATGGCACACTGCACCAGGTAGGGAGCACTAATGGCACACTGCACCAGGTAGGGAGCACTGAGGCACACTGCACCAGGTAGAGCACTGAGGCACACTGCACCAGGTAGAGAGCACTGAGGCACACTGCACCAGGTAGAAAGCACTGAGATTAATGTTTACAGCTGCAAAATACTTACAAGGTTAATTTAGCCCAGGGGGACTCTCATGTACGTACCGGGTCCGGCGGCGCACGGCTGGATCCGGCGACGTGGCGGGGTCCGGCAGGCAGCAAACGGCGGGGCGGCAGGGCGCACAAAAACGGGCAGGGCGGGATTCAGCTGTCTAAAAAAGGGGCAGACACCTAGCGTGAACACTAGATATATATTAAAAAAAAGACAAACGCCTCATTCACTTAAACACACGTCTCACTTAAACACACACGCCTCTCACTTACATACACCTCTCACTTACACACACCTCTCACACACGTGCCTCTCACTTACACACACCTCTCACATACACATGCCTCTCACATACACACACCTCTCACATACACACGCCTCTCACATACACATGCCTCTCACATACACATGCCTCTCACATACACATGCCTCTCACTTACATACACATGCCTCTCACTTACATACACATGCCTCTCACTTACATACACATGCCTCTCACTTACATACACATGCCTCTCACTTACATACACATGCCTCTCACTTATAGGCCCTACACACATAGCGATTTCACTGCACGATATGAACGATCTTGTTCATTAATGAACGAGATATCGTTCATATCGTGCAGTGTGGAGTCCCCAGCGATGAACGATGCGCGACCCCGCGCTCGTTCATCGCTGGGGCCATGTCGGCTGTGCATGCAGGCCAATATGGACGAGATCGTCCATATTTGCCTGCAAGTCTACGGAGCCGGGTGACGGGGGGAGTGAAGAAACTTCACTCCCCCCGTCACTGCCCCCCCGCCGCTGGGTCGCTCGTCGGCCGTCGGGCACCTCGGCGGCGCATCGCCGAGTGTGTAGGGCCCCTTACATACACATGCCTCTCACACACACACGCATGCCTCTCACTTACATACACATGCCTCCCACTTACATACACATGCTTCTCACACACACACACACACACACACACGCACACGCCTCTCACTTACATACACATGCCTCCCACTTACATACACATGCTTCTCACACACACACACGCACACGCCTCTCACTTACATACACATGCCTCCCACTTACATACACATACATGCCTCTCACACACATGCCACTCTCACACACATCACACACACACACATGCCTCTTTTACTTGAATGTACAACTTTCCTTAAAAACACACACACCTCACTTAAAAACAAGCACACACAAAACACAGTACTTCCCCCCAAATACACCTCTCCCCCACCCCCCACACAGTGCCTACCTTTGGCTATCATCCAGAGCATGGAGGAGCAGAGAGTTCTGAGCTTCCCTCGGCTGGCTTACTAAGGGCCCGGGAGGAGCTGTGCTCTGGAGCTCCCCCTAGCTGCAGCCAGTGCCATCTCTCTCTACAGGAGGCAGCTTCCGTGTCATTGACACAGCTCCTCCATCTGCAATAGCAGCGCAGTCCTCAGGCTGCGGGAGACAGTGGAGGAGATGCGCCCCCTTGTGGCCAGGAGCCCGGCGGCAGCCGACTCCACTGCCTCCCACAGTTCCGCCCCTGGATCCGATGTGCGTTCCCGTGAGCATCGGATCAGATCCTCCAGATTGAATGTGCTGCACATTCAATCTGGTCCGACCTGGCAGCATGGCTGGGATCGCCCAAGATATACTGTATGCAAAAGGACAGCATCCGATGTATCTTGTGTGATCCTGCTGCCCCCCGGGAGGCTGCCGTGGGTGATCACCTGCAACATGTCAGACGGTCATGTCGCCTAAGTGTATGGGGCCCTTAACATAACATTTCACGTTAGTTACATTGACGTTAGTTACATTGGCGTTAGTTACATTGGCCCTCATTCCAAGTTGATCGCTCGCTAGCTACTTTTAGCAGCCGTGCAAACGCATAGTCGCCGCCCACGGGGGAGTGTATTTTCGCTTTGCAAGTGTGTGAACGCCTGTGCAGCCGAGCTGTGCAAAAACATTTTGTGCAGTTTCTGAGTAGCTCTGGACTTACTCAGCCCTTGCGATCACTTCAGTCTTTTTGGTCCTGGAACTGACGTCACACACCCGCCCTGCAAACACTCCCAGAAAACGGTCAGTTGCCACCCACAAACGCCCTCTTCCTGTCCATCTCCTTGCGATCGCCCGTGCGAATGGATTCTTCGTTAAGGCCATAGCTCAGCAGCGATCCGCTGTGTATCCGTACGACACGCCTGCGCATTGCGGTGCATACGCATGCGCAGTATAGACCTAATCACTGCGCTGCGAAAAACGGCAGGGAGCGATCAACTCAGAATGACCCCCATAAGCGGCTCAGTTTGCTATACAGTACATTAACATAGTGATAAGTCATTAAACTGTGTATGTCGTTAGACATATTGGCTAAGACCTGATCACAACCCTTTAGGGCTGGCTGGACAAGGCAAGGAATTCCCCTGAACATGTGCTCGGTCTCCCTTTATATCATAACAATATTGCACCGCAAAATCAAACCTCCTGTATATAAATCGAGACTGTCGTTAGTTATGTGACCTAAGGATTTGAGCTGTGATATCGGACACTGGGCCTAATTCAAAGTTGATTGGAAAACAACATTTTCCTCTAATGGGAAAAACCATGTGCAGTGCAGGTGGGGCAGATGTAACATGTGCAGAGAGAGTTAGATTTGGGTGGGGTGTGCTCAAACTGAAATTTAAATTGCAGTGTAAAAATAAAGCAGCCAGTATTTACCCTGCACAGAAACAAAATAACCCATCCAAATCTAACTCTCTCTGCACCTTATATCTGCCCCCCCCCCCCCTGCAGTGCACATGATTTTGCCCATTAGAGGAAAATTTTGTTTTGCAATCAACCCTGAATTAAGCCCAGTGTCCGTTGTCACAACTGTACATGAAGTCAGCTATTCAAGTACCATGATTATGATACACAAGTGAATTTCAGATGTTATTGCTTAGAATTGGTGAGTCCGGTTTTCACTACTTCAGGGTTCTTTAGGAAGTGTTGTGTATGATCAGGAATAATGTACTCCATACTGTATATTAATACAATGACTGCATGTGAGTTGACTATGGGCCTAATTCAGAGTTGATCCCAGCAGCAAATTTGTTAGCAGTTGGGCAAAACCATTGGGGTAATTCCGAGTTGTCTGCTCGCTAGCTGCTTTTAGCAGCATTGCACACGCTAAGCCGCCGCCCTCTGGGAGTGTATATTAGCTTAGCAGAATTGCGAACGAAAGATTAGCAGAATTGCGAATAGAAAATTCTTAGCAGTTTCTGAGTAGCTCCAGACTTACTCCTACACTGCGATCAGCTCAGTCCTTTTCGTTCCTGGTTTGACGTCACAAACACACCCAGCGTTTGCCCAACCACTCCCCCGTTTCTCCAGCCACTCCCGCGTTTCTCCAGCCACTCCTGCGTTTTGCAACTCGAACGCCTGCGTTTTTCCGCACACTCCCATAAAACGGCCAGTTTCCGCCCAGAAACACCCACTTCCTGTCAATCACACTACGATCAGCACAGCGATGAAAAAGCTTTGTTATGCCGTGAGTAAAATACCTAACTTTTGTGTAAAATAACTAAGCGCATGCGCTCTGCCAACCTTGCGCATGCGCAGTAAGCGACTAATCGCAGTAGAGCGAAAATCGGCAACGAGCGAACAACTCGGAATGACCCCCCCATGTGCGCTGCAGGTGGGGCAGATATAACATGTGCAGAGGGAGTTAGATTTGAGTGGGTTATTTTGTTTCTGTGCAGAGTAAATACTGGCTGCTTTATTTTTACACTGCAATTTAGAGTTCTGTTTGAACACACCCCACCCAAATCTAACTCTCTCTGCACATGTTACATCTGCCCCACCTGCACTGCACATGGTTTTGCCCAACTGCTAACAAATTTTCTGCTGCGATCAACTCTGAGTTACCCCCCTACATCCTTGTGCTTTTAACTTATTTTTTAGATAACATGGATAATGGGATAGTAGTGGATGGAGATTAAAGTACCAGCCAATCAGCTCCTAACTGCCATGTCACAGGCTCTGTTTGAAAAATGACAGTTAGGAGCTGATTGGCTGGTACTTTACCTCCATCCACTTATCTCTATCCAAAGCTTAGTAAATAGACCCCTAAATCTGGTCCGGGCAGTTGGGGCCTATGAGGGACTCCAGGTGGGAGGCGGGGAGCAATTAAATGAAGGGGGAAAGAGTTACAGCATAATGAGAGGCTGCAAAGTGTGATAACAGACTACGGCGTGATTCTGAGCCACAAACCAGTCCTGATGCGCATACATCTAAGCCGCTATAAACTGGAACAGCGCATGTGTCCCATGGTGTCCACACACAGAGCCGCAGCTGCAGTTGAGACGCGCGGTATCAGAAAATCATTGGAAACGTGTTGTACGTTCCTGGCCAGTCACTGGGAGGTGGCTATTCAGACGCACACGATGGTCTGTGTCGTGGCCGTGTCATGGGAGTGTCGCTGAACTGGTTGCAAATTCAGACACGTAATTGTTTACAATGGAGGCCGTATTCTGATGGAGAATCCGCACCCAGTATACGGTTGGCGCAAGTTTAAATGGTGCATCCGATGGTTGCATCTAAAGGTGCACCAATCTGTATTTGAGCATCTAAAGACGCAGACCATGGGAGCCTCAGTTCTTGCGCAGAGGGATGTACCCTGGGGAAGGGATAGTAGCGATACATGCATTAAGTCGCACGCGCAATCCCGGCAAAGGACTTGCACACGGACACTGTAGGCCCTATTTGAGGTGAGTTCCAGAGAGGCATAAATCCAGGGTTGATGGAATTTGTCTTCTGTGTCACATGTGCAATGTAATATATAGAAAGGATTTTAAAGGAAGCACTTGAGGTGGGTCACTTGATTTCCAGGCCTTGGCTAGAACACTCCTGGCATTTATATGGCCACAGAGCTGATGCCAAAGATCAGGGAAGCAGTTGTCCGTTATACCCAGGGCTTAAAGTGGTCCTGGAGAGGTGGTGGAACTCATTTACCCTGCCACCTACTCCACCCCACGCCCCAACCAACACACACACTAAGCGGAGCAAGGGCCAGTGCTAGTGTTTTCGGCACCTCCCTGCAAACTATAAATGAGTGCCTTACTTCCTATACTTTATAAAGGGACATTGATTTCACAAAGAAGCAGCATGGTCGCATAATAGTATCTCCAATTCACATTACACCACACAGTAGCAAAATCTTATTCACATCACACCTCATGTAGTGCCCCTGATTCATATTACACCACATAGTAATGCCCCTTATTCAGGTTACATCACTCAGTAGTGCCCTTTATTCACATTACACTACACAATGTTACCCTCTATACATGTTATGCCATACAGCAGTGCCCCTTACACATAATGCCCACAACAGTAGTGTCCCTTACACATAATGCCCACAGTAGTGCCCCTCATACACATATCTGCCGCTGTCACTCCAGCAGCTCACAAGGATAGACATTGGGGTGTAGAGTAGGATCTTGATCCGGGGCACCAACAGGCTCAAAGCTTTGACTGTTCCCAGAATGCACAGCGCCGCCTCCTCTATAACCCCGCCTCCCTGTAAAGGAGCTCAGTATTGTAGTTGGTGCTGCAGTAAGCAGGCACATAACAGAGGGGCTGCTCCAGGCAGCCCTAAGAAGAGCTTTTCTTTAAGAAAAAAGTGAATACTACAAGGGCAGCAGCGGTGTGTAAATGTCAGAAGACATTCACTGCTGCAGCTCCAGCTCTCCCCAGCGGCGCTGTGCACTCCCGAGCCCTGGTTGCCGGGTAACTACAGCAGGAGGCTCCGGTTTTCTTCACATCAGGCACACACGACGGGGGCTCTCCGGGATCGCGTGGCCGCGCTTCGGGAGGTGGTGAGGGGGTCCCGCTTGCGGGACCCGGTCTTTATCGCGATCCGGCGCGGTCAGTGGGAGGCGGGCAGCGCGCACTGGCGGTGGACACTGTGGCAGTACAGGCGATCCCACTAGATCACCAGGGCATGGGTGCAGGTCAGGTTTTCTCTCTAAGCCATTTTCGGTAGCCCACAGTACCCGGTGGTTTTGCCAGCAGGGGGATAAGGCTTAGACCTGAAGCCCCTCCCCCAGCCCCAGGGCGCCATTTCCCGCAAATGTTCCCGTCCTGGAGCTGCATATCTGTCTCTCCCTCACTCCCTGTCAGTGTCTGGGCGCCATTATCTCTCAGCTTCACTGTTCCTGGGACTGCTTGGGAAAACCCTCCTGTGTAAAGCCGCCTGGTTGTCAGTGCTGTGACTTTACATGACACTTAAGTATTCTACCTGCCTTTTTAGACAGTGCTAGTTAAGAAAGAGTGCATTTAGTCAGGGTTTTCTAGTACAATTACCCTGTGATATACATCCAGTTCTTACTGTGCAGTGTTATATCTATTGACTATATAGCTATACATATAAGCTAGTCCAGTGCAGTATTATTGTTAGTAATAACCTCTGCATTGTACAAACTGTGACTATCTGTGTGTGCATTAGATAGCTGAGTGGTGTCCATTTCGTGTCTTTCACTCAACTTGCTATCCCTATATTCTATAACCTGAGGGGGCTTGGTGCGTCAGGTTTTATATTGATATAGGATTTTCATAAAGATATACTTTAATACTTATTTTTCTCTGTGATTTAGTCACCATATCTCTCCTTTATCTCTGCTAGTGCTGACTACACTGCGCAGGGGTTTGGGTAAGAGGTATTGTGCTGCTGCCAATTGTACTGTGTTACCTGATACTGCAAGTTATGTCATGTCTGCATCTGAGGGTAACGGTTCTGGGGCTGAACACACTGCCGGTGTTGCTGAAGCCACAGATCACTATGAGGAGAATATAGCAGCTGTGGGATCTGGTTCTGGGGGCTCCTTGCCCCCCCAGTGGGACTGTGGCAACGGAGGAACATAATGACCCACCGTGGGCCGCTTTTTCCACGCTTCTACATACGCTAGTTAATAAACTAACACCCCCTATGGGACCCCCAATGCCGGTACAACAGTATGTGGTCCCTGCAGCTAACCTGCCGTGGGCAGACGATTTATCTGCTCAATTGAAGAAGTTGAACCAGTCCCTGACTACTAAAAAGTCTGACCATCGCTCGCCTAAGCCCAAGGGGTCCTCTAAGCGAGCTCTTGTCTCCTCACAATCCACTGCTGTCACTGACACCTCGTCTGATGAAGACAGCACTTACACTGACCCCACAGGTTCTGACTCAGATACGGCTGATGGGGAGGGTAGTTCAAATGTGGATGTTCCTGATCTTTTGGCTATTAAGTTAATTCTACAGATTACGGATGATCCCGAGCCATCCGTCCCTCCTAAGAAACCAGATAGGTTCAAGCGTCAGAAGGTGGTTAAACAAGTTTTACCTCACTCTGATCACCTGGTGGATATAAGTCAGGAACCCTGGGAAAACCCAGGTACGAAGTTTGTGCCTCAAAAGAAGATGCTGGCTCGCTATCCCCTCGCACCAGAGCTGTCTAAGACTTGGGAAACGCCTCCTCCAGTAGACTCACATGTGGCTAGGATGGTGGTTTCCTCAGCTCTACCTGTCACTACCATCACGTCTCTAAAAGAGCCTATGGATAAACGTGTGGAGGGTTGTCTTAAAGCGATTTACACCCTCACGGGTGCTGCACAAAGGCCCACTATTGCAGCAACATGGGCTGCAGAGGCTATTGAAGCATGGGCCTTGGAGTTAGAAGCTGAAATCTCTTCTGACCATGCTAGACAATGCTTATCATATATTGTCACAGCTTCTCGCTATATTAAAGAGGCGGCTTCTGATGCTGGTATCCTAGCAGCCAAGGCCTCTACTACGTCAGTCCTGGCTCGCCGGATATTGTGGCTGAGATCCTGGTCTGTGGATCTGGACTCTAGAAAAACCCTGGAGGTACTCCCTTTCAAGGGAGATATTCTGTTTGGGGAGGACTTAAATAAGATAGTGGCTGACTTGGCTACTGCCAGAACTGCCTGTCTGCCAAGTACCGCTCCTTCTGTGTCGAAGGCTAAAGGTACTTCCTTTCGCCCCTTTCGTCCTTCAGGTAAAGCAAAAGGTCAGGCGTACAACAAGCAGGCCCGCACTTCCAAACCTGGTAAGCCAAAGACAAAAAGAGCTTGGGCGGCCCGTCAGCCAGCTTCCAAGGCCGATAAGCCTGCCGCATGACGGGGCAGGCCTCCCCCTGGGGGATCCCAGGGTGGGGGGCCGGCTTCTAGGGTATACCCAGGAATGGTGGAAGACCACTTCAGATGCCTAGGTACGGGAAGTCGTCACTCGAGGTTACGCCATAGCCTTCAAAAACCGACCCCCTCATCGATTTTGCCAGACAGACGTCCCGTTGGACCAGACAAAGGCAATCACTCTACATTCGGTGGTACAGACCCTCCTGGATAAAGGAGTCGTAGTACAGTTGCCTCTTGCGCAGAGGGTCCGGGGGTACTATTCTCCGCTGTTTCTAGTCCCGAAACCGAATGGGTCCTCCCGGCCCATTCTCAACCTCAAGGCATTGAACAGGTTTGTGAAGGTTTCCAAGTTCCGTATGGAAACCCTTCGCTCTATAGTTCTGGCCTTGGAACCTGGGGACTACATGGTCTCCCTGGACATACAGGATGCTTACCTGCATATTCCTATAGCAGTGTCACATCAACAATACCTGAGGTTCGCTATTGGCAACCTATATTACCAGTTTCGGGCGTTACCTTTTGGTTTAACAACGGCTCCGCGAGTCTTCACCAAAGTTATGGCGGTGATGACGGTGGTACTCCGCCGTCAAGGGGTCAGGATACTGCCGTATCTGGACGACTTGTTAATCCTGGCAAATTCCCCAGATCTTCTCCTGCGTCATCTGGATATAACGGTCCGGTTTCTACAAGCCCACGGGTGGCTCATCAACTGGAAGAAATTCTCCCTGATCCCTGCTCAGAGCATGGTGCATCTGGGAGCGCTATTGGACACTCACAACCAGAGGTTGTTCTTGTGTCAGGAGAAAGTCCTGAAGCTTCAGGACAGGATCCGTTGCTTCCTTTCTCGTCCGCAAGTGTCGATACATTCGGCGATGCAGGTGCTGGGCCTCATGGTATCAGCATTCGACATGGTGGAGTATGCTCAATTCCATTCTCGGCCCCTCCAGAGGATGATTCTAGCGAAGCAGGATGGCCTGCCTCGCCGGATCAGATCTCAAATGATCTCATTGACTCCGGAAGGTCCGTCTGTCGCTGCTCTGGTGGCTCCGGGACCAACAATTGTGCAGGGGCCGTCCATTCTGGATATCCAGCTGGGTCCTGTTGACGACAGATGCCAGTCTAAGAGGTTGCGGCGTGGTGCTGGAGCAACACTCCCTTCAGGGTCGGTGGACCAAGAAGGAGTCCCTCCTCTCAATCAACATTCTGGAATTGCGGGCGGTCTTCAATGCATTGAACCTAGCCCAGCATTTAATTCAGAACCGTCCTGTTCAAGTGCAGTCGGACAACGCCACCACAGTGGCTTACATAAATCATCAAGGCGGCACTCGAAGCCGTTTGGCAATGAAGGAAGTCTCACGGATTCTACATTGGGCGGAACGCCATCTACCGGCCATATCGTCAATATTCTTTCCGGGAGTCCTGAATTGGGAAGCAGACTTTCTCAGTCGTCAGGACGTACATGTCGGCGAGTGGGGCCTCTATCCAGAAGTGTTTCAACTCCTAGTGGAAAAGTGGGGTCTTCCAGACGTAGATCTGATGGCGTCTCGACACAATCACAAGGTTCCGGTCTTCGGAGCAAGGACAAGGGATCCTCAAGCAGCATTCGTGGATGCGCTGGTGGTGCCGTGGAGGTTTCAGCTGCCGTACGTGTTCACTCCTGCCCAGGGTAATTCGGAAGTTCAAGTAAGAAAAATTAATTCTGCTTCTCATAGCTCCAGCGTGGCCCAGACGGCACTGGTTCTCAGACCTGCAAGGCCTATCATCAGAGCGTCCAATTCTACTTCCACAACGCCCAGACCTCCTCGTTCAGGGCCCCTGTGTCTACCAGGACCTAGCCCGGCTGTCTTTGATGGCGTGGCTCTTGAAGCTTCCGTCTTAAGGGCTAAAGGGTTTTCTGAGGCGGTCATTCAAACTATGTTGCGGGCCCGGAAACCGGCTTCGGCTCGGATTTACTATAGGGTCTGGTATTCTTACTTTGTTTGGTGCGCATCTAATGATTATGACACTTCCATGTTTAGTATAGTCAAGTTGTTGGCTTTTCTTCAGCAGGGCCTGGAGTTAGGCCTATGTCTGGCCTCCTTCAAGGTTCATATTTCTGCCTTGTCGGTGTGGTTTCAGAGAAAAATTGCGACCTTACCTGATGTGCATACCTTTACTCAGGGTGTGTTGCGTATCCAACCTCCCTATGTCCCGCCTGTGGCTCCTTGGGACTTGTCAGTGGTTTTGGAGGCGTTACAAGAGTCTCCGTTTGAACCTCTTGGTACAGCTGATCTTAAGTGTCTTTCCCTTAAGGTGGTGTTTCTGCTGGCTATTGCTTCAGTTAGAAGAGTGTCGGATTTGGGTGCCTTGTCCTGTAGTTCCCCATATCTGATATTTCACCGTGACCGGGCGGTTGTTAGGACTCGTCCCGGATATTTACCTAAGGTGGTTTCCTCGTCTCACCTTAACCAGGAGATTGTGGTTCCGGCATTTGTTTCTCCTGTTCTGTCTCCCAAAGAGAAGTCTTTGGATGTGGTACGGGCTCTCCGTATCTATGTGAAGAGAACTGCTTCCATTAGGAAATCTGATTCTCTCTTTGTACTGTTTGGATTTCACAAACGGGGCTGGCCTGCTGACAAGCAGACTTTGGCCAAATGGATTAGAATGGTGATTGCACATGCTTATGTGAGGGCTGGTCTGTCGGCTCCTGCTCACATTACGGCCCATTCTACTCGGTCTGTTGGACCTTCTTGGGCGGCCGGCCATGGTGCGACCCTTGAACAATTGTGCAAGGCGGCTACGTGGTCCTCAGTGAACACGTTCATAAGGTTCTATGCCTTCGATACTGCCGCTTCCCAGGATGCTTCCTTTGGACGCCGGGTTCTTGTGCCCGCTACAGTGCGTCCCCTCCCATAAGCAACTGCTTTAGGACATCCCCAATGTCTATCCTTGTGGAGCCCAGTGTACACCGCAGCAGAAAACGAGATTTATGGTAAGAACTTACCTTTGTTAAATCTCTTTCTGCGAGGTACACTGGGCTCCACAAGGCGCCCACCCTGACGCACTTAGCTTCTTTGGGTTGGTATGGCATTAGCCGCTGACACTTCTCCTGTCGTGAGAGTGTGGTGTATGTGGCTACTAACCGTTGTCGTCTCTTTTCCTGCTACTGCATTGGGCTGGTTAACTAAAAACTGAGCTCCTGTGCAGGGAGGCGGGGTTATAGAGGAGGCGGCGCTGTGCATTCTGGGAACAGTCAAAGCTTTGAGCCTGTTGGTGCCTCGGATCAAGATCCTACTCTACACCCCAATGTCTATCCTTGTGGAGCCCAGTGTACCTCGCAGAAAGAGATTTAACAAAGGTAAGTTCTTACCATAAATCTCGTTATTTGTGCCCATCAAATCGGTGAAGTTCGAATCAAATTTAAAATCAGTCCGATATTTTCCAATATCTCTACTAAGGGGCCTGGCTGAAATGGGCCACAAAGAGAAGACTGGAGAACTCTGGCTGCTTCAAATTAATTTAGTTTTATGTCATCATCAGCATTTAATTCTAAGGCGCCAAAGAGCTCCACCAATTCTGGCAGTCAGCTCCAAAGACAAATTGCATCTAAAAAGAGAATAGGTACAGATAAGGGTGATGACTGTGCAAACATGAGACAGGGTACAGAGGGTCCTGCTTGTGTGAGAGCTTACAGCATAGGGGGTGGGCAAAGCTGAGACAACAGGAGGTAGTGGGACGTGGAGTGGACATAAGACTGTGGAGGTGGTAGAACATGCAGAGGGGGCTAGTGATAGGTGGGGTAAGGTAGTCTGGAGTGAAGAGGTTGGTTTTGAGACAATACTTTTTGAATAAAGGTTGGGGGTCAAGTTCATCAGACGGGGCAAGGAGTTCTGTTGGTGGGAGAAGTCTTGGAGTTTGGGATAAGAGGTGGTTACCAGAGAGGGGTCAAAGCCAAGGGCCGCAGGCCGATAGAAGAGGACAAAATAGATAAGTCTCTGTTATACTCTGCTGGTTTCACCCTTGTAAATAGAAGACTTTGAGACTTAATACTGAAAATGTTTTCTTTTTGTCTCTATGATGCGTAAAATCCTCATATTCGGTCAGAAATATACCGGACACTGAAGCTGCATCAATAATGACTTACCCAACCGAGCCCAAAATCCAACCAAGCTCCAAACTGGCCAATTTTCCATAGTAGCACCCATCCCTGATAGACCATACCCCATTCTGGGTCCACAAATAAGAATTCTCCCACCAAATGTGTGGTAAGTGAAGTCATTAGTTATCTCAGTGATACAAGTAATTATGTTGCGGTCTCAGAAGGCGTAACTCGGTCAGATAAAGGAACCTGTTTTCCAGTATGAGTAGGTTTATTCCAAAATTGGAATGTGTCGAGAATTTTGGGGGGCTCCGTCCTGGCCTCAAACATCCTGATATATTGTACAATTTGATTATTTCGGAACAGTTGGTGTCTCATCCATTTGTGATACCGCCGTTTTCTCATTTTGTAACGTGTGTAGACAACGGTGGCACTCTAACAGAAGAACCACAAGGTCAGAAGCTTTTCCCCTCCACTCCAAACAAGAATTTTGTTGAGACATGTATAATGATATCAGAGCTTTTGCTGTCTGGTCCCGGCGTACAGTGTATTCACTCACTTTATCGAATACAAAGGTTCGGGGGAGGGCATAGTCTGGTGTCTGGGGAGGTGTTCGTGTTTGGGTCTGTTGCAGAGAGTCATTCTACAAAATACAGATCTTTTTAGCCGGGGAAATGTATTTTAGGAGTGAGTTCATGGCACAATTAGATAATATAACATCCAATGCTCCCAAATCTGATTTACTAGGCTCAGCCTCTCAACAAGCCTTTCTAATTAATTGGCTGTGGAAATGTACTGGATTTGGTAAATTACACTTCTGTCCGAGCTCTCTGAAGATTCATTAAATCAGCGCTGTAAGAGTGGGGCTTGCCCTTCCTCATTCTGACAGTGCCTTTTATTTGGAACAATTCGATTTCGATTCTGTACGTACTGATGGAAATGACATGTAATATATAAATACATCTATATACATGTACATAATCTGGGCTCTGACGCTGGCAATATTGCAATTAACGAGGCTTGGAGAACAATAGATTTTTTTCGAGAATATGTTTATGATTTGAAAACCTTAAAATAATGAAATAATGCGAAACAAAATATGGGTGATTTACTACAGTTGCAATCCTCCGGCTACGTCAATGAGGGTCCGCAGATGATGGGGAAAAGTCTTAACAATCGGTTGGTAAAAAACAGGGGTAGCCAAATTCTGTTCTCAAGAGTGGATTTGGTATAAAAAAAAGAAGTAGGTTTATATTTAGTAAAGGTCGATTTTGATAAATTTTAAGCGATTTCAGATCGATTAAAATCGATCTTAATCAATGTTGGACTTCCAAGGCGAAAACACACATTTACTAACAGTTTAAAATTAATATTATAGAAATCATTGGTTAGAAAATGGTTTTTAGCCCTGCAATCCCAGCATCGATTAAGATCGATATTAATCGATCTGAAATCGATTAAAATTGATCAAAAATGATTTTTAGTAAATATACCCCTTAGAGCATGTTTTCTATTGGGATGTGCAATAGACAGAAGAGTAGGGGTTAACAACTAGATAACTTAAATCACTGTAGATATATATAGAAAAACCCAGATTATCTGGAGTACACCCACGCAAGCATGTAGAGTACATACACACCCCACGCCGATAGGGTCTTGGTCAGGAATTCATGACCCCAGGGGTGTGAGGCAGTAATACTAACCACTACACCCACTATGCTGCCCATATAGCAATCCCATATATTGATGATACAAAACAAAGTCACTCACACTTTTACTTTTAGAAAGCTCCATGTTTGTTACATCATCCCGACATGTCTGTAAAAGATTTTCCCTTCCATATGGGCCAAGTGTCAGTCACCATATACGGGTCGGGTACGGAATCCCGACGGTCAAAATACCGACGCCGGAATCCCGACCGTCAGAATGTCAGCAGGGGGCGAGCGGAATGAAGCTCCTTGTGGGATCGCCACACTGCGGGTTTGCGTCGCTCACCACAGGTTCTATTCCCACTACGTGGGTGTCGTGGACACCCAGGAGTGAGAGTAGCTGTGGCGGCGCTGCCGGTATTCTGGCAGTCGGGCTTCCGGCGTCTGTATTTTGACCGTCAGGATTTTGATAACTGGGATTCCAACCACATCCCCCATATACAAATATTTTCATATATTATGGAATTATGACTCAGTTTCACATATATATTGAGGTTATGGACCTAATTCAGGTTGGATCGCAAATCGACGAACGGGGGGCGGAGAGGGACGGGGGCATGATCAATCACGGCGGCTGGGTGACATCACACGCAGCCCCTGCGAACAGGAAAATGGCGACAAGTCTCCTGCGGCCACAGCTAAGCTGCGCCAGTAGGAGGCTCCCTCAGTTTCTGCTGACAAGCAGAAATTGCGAAGCATTCGCAATTTCTGCTTGTTCAACTGGGGGAGGTGCCGGTCAGCATGCGGGGCGGCCTTGCCCAGCGATGGGCAGCCCCCAGCATGCGATCCAAAGGATAGCAAGTTCTGCTGATCAGCAGCATATGCTATCCTTACTGAATGAGGCCCTATGAGTGGATTGTATTGAGAGTGTGGGCAGTGATGATGGAGAGTGTGGGCAGTGAGGATGGAGAGTGTGGGCAGTGAGGATGGTGAGTGTGGGCAGTGAGGATGGAGAGTGTGGGCAGTGAGGAGGGAGAGTGTGGGTAGTGAGTAGGGAGAGTATTGGCAGTGAGGATGGTGAGTATGGGCAGTGAGGATGGTGAGTGTGGGCAGTGAGGATGGAGAGTGTGGGCAGTGAAGATGGAGAGTGTGGGCAGTGATGAGGGAGAGTGTGGGCAGTGAGGATTGTGAGTGTGGGCAGTGAGGATGGAGAATGTGGATAGTGAGGATGTGGGCAGTGAGTATGGAGAGTGTGGGCAGTGAGGATGGTGAATGTGGGCAGTGAGTGTGGGCAGTGAGGATGGTGAGTGTGGGCAGTGAGGATGGAGAGTGTGGGCAGTGAGGATGGTGAGTGTGGGCAGTGAGGATGGAGAGTGTGGGCAGTGAGGAGGGAGAGTGTGGGTAGGGAGAGTATGGGCAGTGAGGATGGTGAGTATGGGCAGTGAGGATGGAGAGTGTGGGCAGTGAGGATGCAGAGTGTGGGCAGTGAAGATGGAGAGTGTGGGCAGTGATGAGGGAGAGTGTGGGCAGTGAGGATTGTGAGTGTGGGCAGTGAGGATGGAGAATGTGGATAGTGAGGATGTGGGCAGTGAGTATGGAGAGTGTGGGCAGTGAGGATGGTGAGTGTGGGCAGTGAGTGTGGGCAGTGAGGATGGTGAGTGTGGGCAGTGAGGATGGAGAGTGTGGGCAGTGAGGATGGTGAGGATGGAGAGTGTGGGCAGTGAGGATGGAGAGTGTGGGCAGTGAGTATGGAGAGTGTGGGCAGTGAGGATGGAGAGTATGGGCAGTGAGGATGGTGAGTGTGGGCAGTGAGGATGGAGAGTGTGGGCAGTGAGGATGGTGAGTGTGGGCAGTGAGGATGTGGGCAGTGAGGATGGAGAGGGTGGGCAGTGAGGATGTAGAGTATGGGCAGTGAGGATGGTGAGTGTGGGCAGTGAGGATGGAGAGTGTGGGCAGTGAGGATGGAGAGTATGGGCAGTGAGGATGGAGAGTATGGGCAGTGAGGATGGAGAGTGTGGGCAGTGAGGAGGGAGAGTGTGGGCAGTGAGGAGGGAGAGTGTGGGCAGTGAGGATGGAGAGTGTGGGCAGTGAGTAGGGAGAGTATGGGCAGTGAGGATGGTGAGTATGGGCAGTGAGGATGGTGAGTGTGGGCAGTGAGGATGGTGAGTGTGGGCAGTGAGGATGGAGAGTGTGGGCAGTGAGGAGGGAGAGTGTGGGCAGTGAGGATTGTGAGTGTGGGCAGTGAGGATGGAGAGTGTGGATAGTGAGGATGTGGGCAGTGAGTATGGAGAGTGTGGGCAGTGAGGATGGTGAGTGTGGGCAGTGAGGATGGTGAGTGTGGGCAGTGAGGGTGGGCAGTGAGGATGGAGAGTGTGGGCAGTGAGGATGGTGAGTGTGGGCAGTGAGGATGGAGAGTGTGGGCAGTGAGGATGGAGAGTGTGGGCAGTGAGGATGGAGAGTGTGGGCAGTGAGGATGGTGAGTGTGGGCAGTGAGGATGGAGAGTGTGGGCAGTGAGGATGGTGAGTGTGGGCAGTGAGGATGTGGGCAGTGAGGATGGAGAGTGTGGGCAGTGAGGATGGAGAGTATGGGCAGTGAGGATGGTGAGTGTGGGCAGTGAGGATGGTGAGTGTGGGCAGTGAGGATGGAGAGTGTGGGCAGTGAGGATGGAGAGTATGGGCAGTGAGGATGGAGAGTATGGGCAGTGAGGATGGAGAGTGTGGGCAGTGAGGAAGGTGAGTGTGGGCAGTGAGGAGGGAGAGTGTGGGCAGTGAGGATGGAGAGTGTGGGCAGTGAGGAAGGTGAGTGTGGGCAGTGAGTAGGGAGAGTATGGGCAGTGAGGATGGTGAGTATGGGCAGTGAGGATGGTGAGTGTGGGCAGTGAGGATGGTGAGTGTGGGCAGTGAGGATGGAGACTGTGGGCAGTGAGGAGGGAGAGTGTGGGCAGTGAGGATTGTGAGTGTGGGCAGTGAGGATGGAGAGTGTGGATAGTGAGGATGTGGGCAGTGAGTATGGAGAGTGTGGGCAGTGAGGAGGGTGAGTGTGGGCAGTAAGGATGGAGAGTGTGGGCAGTGAGGATGGAGAGTGTGGGCAGTGAGGATGGAGAGTGTGGGCAGTGAGTAGGGAGAGTTTGGGCAGTGAGGATGGAGAGTGTGGGCAGTGAGGATGGAGAGTGTGGGCAGTGAGGATGGAGATTGTGGGCAGTGAGGATGTGGGCAGTGAGGATGGAGAGTGTGGGCAGTTAGGATAGAGAGTGGGCAGTGAGGATGGAGAGTATGGGCAGTGAGGATGGAGAGTGTGGGCACTGAGGATGTGGGCAGTGAGGATGGAGAGTATGGGCAGTGAGGATGGAGAGTATGGGCAGTGAGGATGTGGGCAGTGAGGATGGAGAGTGTGGGCAGTGAGGATAGAGAGTGGGCAGTGAGGATGGAGAGTATGGGCAGTTAGGATGGAGAGTATGGGCAGTGAGGATGGAGAGTGGGCAGTGGGGGCAGTTAGGATGGAGAGTGTGGGCAGTGAGGATGGAGAGTAGGCAGTGAGGATGGAGAGTATGGGCAGTGAGGATGGAGAGTGTGGGCACTGAGGATGTGGGCAGTGAGGATGGAGAGTGTGGGCAGTGAGGATGGAGAGTGGGCAGTGTGGATGGAGAGTGTGGGCAGTGAGGATGTGGGCAGTGAGGATGGAGAGTGTGGGCAGTGAGGATGGAGAGTGGGCAGTGAGGATGAAGAGTATGGGCAGTGAGGATGGAGAGTGTGGGCACTGAGGATGTGGGCAGTGAGGATGGAGAGTGTGGGCAGTGAGGATGGAGAGTGGGCAGTGTGGATGGAGAGTGTGGGCAGTGAGGATGTGGGCAGTGAGGAGGGAGAGTGTGGGCAGTGAGGATGGTGAGTATGGGCAGTGAGGATGGAGAGTGTGGGCAGTGAGGATGGAGAGTGTGGGCAGTGAGGATGTGGGCAGTGAGGATGGAGAGTGTGGGCAGTGAGGATGTGGGCAGTGAGGATGGAGAGTGTGGGCAGTGAGGATGGAGAGTGTGGGCAGTGAGGATGGAGAGTGGGCAGTGAGGATGGAGAGTGTGGGCAGTGAGGATGTGGGCAGTGAGGATGGAGAGTGTGGGCAGTGAGGATGGAGAGTGTGGGCAGTGGGGCAGTGAGGAGGGAGAGTGTGGGCAGTGAGGATGGTGAGTATGGGCAGTGAGGATGGAGAGTGTGGGCAGTGAGGATGGAGAGTGTGGGCAGTGAGGATGGAGAGTGGGCAGTGAGGATGGAGAGTGTGGGCAGTGAGGATGTGGGCAGTGAGGATGGAGAGTGTGGGCAGTGAGGATGGAGAGTGTGGGCAGTGAGGATGGAGAGTATGGGCAGTGAGGATGGAGAGTGTGGGCAGTGAGGATGGAGAGTGTGGGCAGTGAGGATGGAGAGTGTGGGCAGTGAGGATGGAGAGTGTGGGCAGTGAGGATGGAGAGTGTGGGCAGTGAGGATGGATAGTATGGGCAGTGAGGATGGAGAGTGTGGGCAGTGAGGGCAGTGAGGATGGAGAGTATGGGCAGTGAGGATGGAGAGTGTGGGCAGTGAGGATGGAGAGTGTGGGCAGTGAGGATGGAGAGTGTGGGCAGTGAGGATGGTGAGTGTGGGCAGTGAGGATGGTGAGTGAGGATGGAGAGTGTGGGCAGTGAGGATGGAGAGTGTGGGCAGTGAGGATGGTGAGTGTGGGCAGTGAGGATGTGGGCAGTGAGGATGGAGAGTGTGGGCAGTGAGGATGGAGAGTATGGGCAGTGAGGATGGTGAGTGTGGGCAGTGAGGATGGAGAGTATGGGCAGTGAGGATGGAGAGTATGGGCAGTGAGGATGGAGAGTGTGGGCAGTGAGGAAGGTGAGTGTGGGCAGTGAGGATGGAGAGTGTGGGTAGTGAGGATGGAGAGTGTGGGCAGTGAGGAAGGTGAGTGTGGGCAGTGAGGATGGAGAGTATGGGCAGTGAGGATGGTGAGTGTGGGCAGTGAGGATGGAGAGTGTGGGCAGTGAGGATGGAGAGTGTGGGCAGTGAGGAAGGTGAGTGTGGGCAGTGAGGATGGTGAGTGTGGGCAGTGAGGATGGAGAGTGTGGGCAGTGAGGATGGTGAGTGTGGGCAGTGAGGATGTGGGCAGTGAGGATGGAGTGTGGGCAGTGAGGATGGAGAGTATGGGCAGTGAGGATGGTGAGTGTGGGCAGTGAGGATGGAGAGTGTGGGCAGTGAGGATGGAGAGTGTGGGCAGTGAGGATGGAGAGTATGGGCAGTGAGGATGGAGAGTATGGGCAGTGAGGATGGAGAGTGTGGGCAGTGAGGAAGGTGAGTGTGGGCAGTGAGGAGGGAGAGTGTGGGCAGTGAGGATGGAGAGTGTGGGCAGTGAGGAAGGTGAGTGTGGGCAGTGAGTAGGGAGAGTATGGGCAGTGAGGATGGTGAGTATGGGCAGTGAGGATGGTGAGTGTGGGCAGTGAGGATTGTGAGTGTGGGCAGTGAGGATGGAGAGTGTGGGCAGTGAGGAGGGAGAGTGTGGGCAGTGAGGATTGTGAGTGTGGGCAGTGAGGATGGAGAGTGTGGATAGTGAGGATGTGGGCAGTGAGTATGGAGAGTGTGGGCAGTGAGGATGGTGAGTGTGGGCAGTGAGGATGGTGAGTGTGGGCAGTGAGGAGGGTGAGTGTGGGCAGTGAGGATGGAGAGTGTGGGCAGTGAGGATGGAGAGTGTGGGCAGTGAGGATGGAGAGTGTGGGCAGTGAGTAGGGAGAGTTTGGGCAGTGAGGATGGAGAGTGTGGGCAGTGAGGATGGAGAGTGTGGGCAGTGAGGATGGAGATTGTGGGCAGTGAGGATGTGGGCAGTGAGGATGGAGAGTGTGGGCAGTTAGGATAGAGAGTGGGCAGTGAGGATGGAGAGTATGGGCAGTGAGGATGGAGAGTGTGGGCACTGAGGATGTGGGCAGTGAGGATGGAGAGTATGGGCAGTGAGGATGGAGAGTATGGGCAGTGAGGATGTGGGCAGTGAGGATGGAGAGTGTGGGCAGTGAGGATAGAGAGTGGGCAGTGAGGATGGAGAGTATGGGCAGTTAGGATGGAGAGTATGGGCAGTGAGGATGGAGAGTGGGCAGTGGGGGCAGTTAGGATGGAGAGTATGGGCAGTGAGGATGGAGAGTGTGGGCACTGAGGATGTGGGCAGTGAGGATGGAGAGTGTGGGCAGTGAGGACGGTGAGTGTGGGCAGTGAGTAGGGAGAGTATGGGCAGTGAGGATGGTGAGTATGGGCAGTGAGGATGGTGAGTGTGGGCAGTGAGGATGGTGAGTGTGGGCAGTGAGGATGGAGAGTGTGGGCAGTGAGGAGGGAGAGTGTGGGCAGTGAGGATTGTGAGTGTGGGCAGTGAGGATGGAGAGTGTGGATAGTGAGGATGTGGGCAGTGAGTATGGAGAGTGTGGGCAGTGAGGAGGGTGAGTGTGGGCAGTGAGGATGGAGAGTGTGGGCAGTGAGGATGGAGAGTGTGGGCAGTGAGGATGGAGAGTGTGGGCAGTGAGTAGGGAGAGTTTGGGCAGTGAGGATGGAGAGTGTGGGCAGTGAGGATGGAGAGTGTGGGCAGTGAGGATGGAGAGTGTGGGCAGTGAGGATGGAGATTGTGGGCAGTGAGGATGTGGGCAGTGAGGATGGAGAGTGTGGGCAGTTAGGATAGAGAGTGGGCAGTGAGGATGGAGAGTATGGGCAGTGAGGATGGAGAGTGTGGGCACTGAGGATGTGGGCAGTGAGGATGGAGAGTATGGGCAGTGAGGATGGAGAGTATGGGCAGTGAGGATGTGGGCAGTGAGGATGGAGAGTGTGGGCAGTGAGGATAGAGAGTGGGCAGTGAGGATGGAGAGTATGGGCAGTTAGGATGGAGAGTATGGGCAGTGAGGATGGAGAGTGGGCAGTGGGGGCAGTTAGGATGGAGAGTGTGGGCAGTGAGGATGGAGAGTAGGCAGTGAGGATGGAGAGTATGGGCAGTGAGGATGGAGAGTGTGGGCACTGAGGATGTGGGCAGTGAGGATGGAGAGTGTGGGCAGTGAGGATGGAGAGTGGGCAGTGTGGATGGAGAGTGTGGGCAGTGAGGATGTGGGCAGTGAGGATGGAGAGTGTGGGCAGTGAGGATGGAGAGTGGGCAGTGAGGATGAAGAGTATGGGCAGTGAGGATGGAGAGTGTGGGCACTGAGGATGTGGGCAGTGAGGATGGAGAGTGTGGGCAGTGAGGATGGAGAGTGGGCAGTGTGGATGGAGAGTGTGGGCAGTGAGGATGTGGGCAGTGAGGAGGAAGAGTGTGGGCAGTGAGGATGGTGAGTATGGGCAGTGAGGATGGAGAGTGTGGGCAGTGAGGATGGAGAGTGTGGATAGTGAGGATGTGGGCAGTGAGTATGGAGAGTGTGGGCAGTGAGGAGGGTGAGTGTGGGCAGTGAGGATGGAGAGTGTGGGCAGTGAGGATGGAGAGTGTGGGCAGTGAGGATGGAGAGTGTGGGCAGTGAGTAGGGAGAGTTTGGGCAGTGAGGATGGAGAGTGTGGGCAGTGAGGATGGAGAGTGTGGGCAGTGAGGATGGAGAGTGTGGGCAGTGAGGATGGAGATTGTGGGCAGTGAGGATGTGGGCAGTGAGGATGGAGAGTGTGGGCAGTTAGGATAGAGAGTGGGCAGTGAGGATGGAGAGTATGGGCAGTGAGGATGGAGAGTGTGGGCACTGAGGATGTGGGCAGTGAGGATGGAGAGTATGGGCAGTGAGGATGGAGAGTATGGGCAGTGAGGATGTGGGCAGTGAGGATGGAGAGTGTGGGCAGTGAGGATAGAGAGTGGGCAGTGAGGATGGAGAGTATGGGCAGTTAGGATGGAGAGTATGGGCAGTGAGGATGGAGAGTGGGCAGTGGGGGCAGTTAGGATGGAGAGTGTGGGCAGTGAGGATGGAGAGTAGGCAGTGAGGATGGAGAGTATGGGCAGTGAGGATGGAGAGTGTGGGCACTGAGGATGTGGGCAGTGAGGATGGAGAGTGTGGGCAGTGAGGATGGAGAGTGGGCAGTGTGGATGGAGAGTGTGGGCAGTGAGGATGTGGGCAGTGAGGATGGAGAGTGTGGGCAGTGAGGATGGAGAGTGGGCAGTGAGGATGAAGAGTATGGGCAGTGAGGATGGAGAGTGTGGGCACTGAGGATGTGGGCAGTGAGGATGGAGAGTGTGGGCAGTGAGGATGGAGAGTGGGCAGTGTGGATGGAGAGTGTGGGCAGTGAGGATGTGGGCAGTGAGGAGGAAGAGTGTGGGCAGTGAGGATGGTGAGTATGGGCAGTGAGGATGGAGAGTGTGGGCAGTGAGGATGGAGAGTGTGGGCAGTGAGGATGGAGAGTGGGCAGTGAGGATGGAGAGTGTGGGCAGTGAGGATGTGGGCAGTGAGGATGGAGAGTGTGGGCAGTGAGGATGTGGGCAGTGAGGATGGAGAGTGTGGGCAGTGAGGATGTGGGCAGTGAGGATGGAGAGTGTGGGCAGTGAGGATGGAGAGTGTGGGCAGTGAGGATGGAGAGTGGGCAGTGAGGATGGAGAGTGTGGGCAGTGAGGATGTGGGCAGTGAGGATGGAGAGTGTGGGCAGTGAGGATGGAGAGTGTGGGCAGTGGGGCAGTGAGGAGGGAGAGTGTGGGCAGTGAGGATGGTGAGTATGGGCAGTGAGGATGGAGAGTGTGGGCAGTGAGGATGGAGAGTGTGGGCAGTGAGGATGGAGAGTGGGCAGTGAGGATGGAGAGTGTGAGCAGTGAGGATGTGGGCAGTGAGGATGGAGAGTGTGGGCAGTGAGGATGGAGAGTATGGGCAGTGAGGATGGAGAGTATGGGCAGTGAGGATGGAGAGTGTGGGCAGTGAGGATGGAGAGTGTGGGGAGTGAGGATGGAGAGTGTGGGCAGTGAGGATGGAGAGTGTGGGCAGTGAGGATGGAGAGTGTGGGCAGTGAGGATGGAGAGTATGGGCAGTGAGGATGGAGAGTGTGGGCAGTGAGGGCAGTGAGGATGGAGAGTATGGGCAGTGAGGATGGAGAGTGTGGGCAGTGAGGATGGAGAGTGTGGGCAGTGAGGATGGAGAGTGTGGGCAGTGAGGATGGTGAGTGTGGGCAGTGAGGATGGTGAGTGAGGATGGAGAGTGTGGGCAGTGAGGATGGAGAGTGTGGGCAGTGAGGATGGTGAGTGTGGGCAGTGAGGATGGAGAGTGTGGGCAGTGAGGATGGAGAGTGTGGGCAGTGAGGATGGAGAGTATGGGCAGTGAGGATGGTGAGTGTGGGCAGTGAGGATGGAGAGTGTGGGCAGTGAGGATGGTGAGTGTGGGCAGTGAGGATGTGGGCAGTGAGGATGGAGAGTGTGGGCAGTGAGGATGGAGAGTATGGGCAGTGAGGATGGTGAGTGTGGGCAGTGAGGATGGAGAGTGTGGGCAGTGAGGATGGAGAGTGTGGGCAGTGAGGATGGAGAGTATGGGCAGTGAGGATGGAGAGTATGGGCAGTGAGGATGGAGAGTGTGGGCAGTGAGGAAGGTGAGTGTGGGCAGTGAGGAGGGAGAGTGTGGGCAGTGAGGATGGAGAGTGTGGGCAGTGAGGAAGGTGAGTGTGGGCAGTGAGGATGGAGAGTATGGGCAGTGAGGATGGTGAGTGTGGGCAGTGAGGATGGAGAGTGTGGGCAGTGAGGATGGTGAGTGTGGGCAGTGAGGATGTGGGCAGTGAGGATGGAGAGTGTGGGCAGTGAGGATGGAGAGTATGGGCAGTGAGGATGGTGAGTGTGGGCAGTGAGGATGGAGAGTGTGGGCAGTGAGGATGGAGAGTGTGGGCAGTGAGGATGGAGAGTATGGGCAGTGAGGATGGAGAGTATGGGCAGTGAGGATGGAGAGTGTGGGCAGTGAGGAAGGTGAGTGTGGGCAGTGAGGAGGGAGAGTGTGGGCAGTGAGGATGGAGAGTGTGGGCAGTGAGGAAGGTGAGTGTGGGCAGTGAGTAGGGAGAGTATGGGCAGTGAGGATGGTGAGTATGGGCAGTGAGGATGGTGAGTGTGGGCAGTGAGGATTGTGAGTGTGGGCAGTGAGGATGGAGAGTGTGGGCAGTGAGGAGGGAGAGTGTGGGCAGTGAGGATTGTGAGTGTGGGCAGTGAGGATGGAGAGTGTGGATAGTGAGGATGTGGGCAGTGAGTATGGAGAGTGTGGGCAGTGAGGATGGTGAGTGTGGGCAGTGAGGATGGTGAGTGTGGGCAGTGAGGAGGGTGAGTGTGGGCAGTGAGGATGGAGAGTGTGGGCAGTGAGGATGGAGAGTGTGGGCAGTGAGGATGGAGAGTGTGGGCAGTGAGGATGGAGAGTGTGGGCAGTGAGGATGGAGATTGTGGGCAGTGAGGATGTGGGCAGTGAGGATGGAGAGTGTGGGCAGTTAGGATAGAGAGTGGGCAGTGAGGATGGAGAGTATGGGCAGTGAGGATGGAGAGTGTGGGCACTGAGGATGTGGGCAGTGAGGATGGAGAGTATGGGCAGTGAGGATGGAGAGTATGGGCAGTGAGGATGTGGGCAGTGAGGATGGAGAGTGTGGGCAGTGAGGATAGAGAGTGGGCAGTGAGGATGGAGAGTATGGGCAGTTAGGATGGAGAGTATGGGCAGTGAGGATGGAGAGTGGGCAGTGGGGGCAGTTAGGATGGAGAGTGTGGGCAGTGAGGATGGAGAGTAGGCAGTGAGGATGGAGAGTATGGGCAGTGAGGATGGAGAGTGTGGGCACTGAGGATGTGGGCAGTGAGGATGGAGAGTGTGGGCAGTGAGGATGGAGAGTGGGCAGTGTGGATGGAGAGTGTGGGCAGTGAGGATGTGGGCAGTGAGGATGGAGAGTGTGGGCAGTGAGGATGGAGAGTGGGCAGTGAGGATGAAGAGTATGGGCAGTGAGGATGGAGAGTGTGGGCACTGAGGATGTGGGCAGTGAGGATGGAGAGTGTGGGCAGTGAGGATGGAGAGTGGGCAGTGTGGATGGAGAGTGTGGGCAGTGAGGATGTGGGCAGTGAGGAGGAAGAGTGTGGGCAGTGAGGATGGTGAGTATGGGCAGTGAGGATGGAGAGTGTGGGCAGTGAGGATGGAGAGTGTGGGCAGTGAGGATGGAGAGTGGGCAGTGAGGATGGAGAGTGTGGGCAGTGAGGATGTGGGCAGTGAGGATGGAGAGTGTGGGCAGTGAGGATGTGGGCAGTGAGGATGGAGAGTGTGGGCAGTGAGGATGTGGGCAGTGAGGATGGAGAGTGTGGGCAGTGAGGATGGAGAGTGTGGGCAGTGAGGATGGAGAGTGGGCAGTGAGGATGGAGAGTGTGGGCAGTGAGGATGTGGGCAGTGAGGATGGAGAGTGTGGGCAGTGAGGATGGAGAGTGTGGGCAGTGGGGCAGTGAGGAGGGAGAGTGTGGGCAGTGAGGATGGTGAGTATGGGCAGTGAGGATGGAGAGTGTGGGCAGTGAGGATGGAGAGTGTGGGCAGTGAGGATGGAGAGTGGGCAGTGAGGATGGAGAGTGTGAGCAGTGAGGATGTGGGCAGTGAGGATGGAGAGTGTGGGCAGTGAGGATGGAGAGTATGGGCAGTGAGGATGGAGAGTATGGGCAGTGAGGATGGAGAGTGTGGGCAGTGAGGATGGAGAGTGTGGGGAGTGAGGATGGAGAGTGTGGGCAGTGAGGATGGAGAGTGTGGGCAGTGAGGATGGAGAGTGTGGGCAGTGAGGATGGAGAGTATGGGCAGTGAGGATGGAGAGTGTGGGCAGTGAGGGCAGTGAGGATGGAGAGTATGGGCAGTGAGGATGGAGAGTGTGGGCAGTGAGGATGGAGAGTGTGGGCAGTGAGGATGGAGAGTGTGGGCAGTGAGGATGGTGAGTGTGGGCAGTGAGGATGGTGAGTGAGGATGGAGAGTGTGGGCAGTGAGGATGGAGAGTGTGGGCAGTGAGGATGGTGAGTGTGGGCAGTGAGGATGGAGAGTGTGGGCAGTGAGGATGGAGAGTGTGGGCAGTGAGGATGGAGAGTATGGGCAGTGAGGATGGTGAGTGTGGGCAGTGAGGATGGAGAGTGTGGGCAGTGAGGATGGTGAGTGTGGGCAGTGAGGATGTGGGCAGTGAGGATGGAGAGTGTGGGCAGTGAGGATGGAGAGTATGGGCAGTGAGGATGGTGAGTGTGGGCAGTGAGGATGGAGAGTGTGGGCAGTGAGGATGGAGAGTGTGGGCAGTGAGGATGGAGAGTATGGGCAGTGAGGATGGAGAGTATGGGCAGTGAGGATGGAGAGTGTGGGCAGTGAGGAAGGTGAGTGTGGGCAGTGAGGAGGGAGAGTGTGGGCAGTGAGGATGGAGAGTGTGGGCAGTGAGGAAGGTGAGTGTGGGCAGTGAGGATGGAGAGTATGGGCAGTGAGGATGGTGAGTGTGGGCAGTGAGGATGGAGAGTGTGGGCAGTGAGGATGGTGAGTGTGGGCAGTGAGGATGTGGGCAGTGAGGATGGAGAGTGTGGGCAGTGAGGATGGAGAGTATGGGCAGTGAGGATGGTGAGTGTGGGCAGTGAGGATGGAGAGTGTGGGCAGTGAGGATGGAGAGTGTGGGCAGTGAGGATGGAGAGTATGGGCAGTGAGGATGGAGAGTATGGGCAGTGAGGATGGAGAGTGTGGGCAGTGAGGAAGGTGAGTGTGGGCAGTGAGGAGGGAGAGTGTGGGCAGTGAGGATGGAGAGTGTGGGCAGTGAGGAAGGTGAGTGTGGGCAGTGAGTAGGGAGAGTATGGGCAGTGAGGATGGTGAGTATGGGCAGTGAGGATGGTGAGTGTGGGCAGTGAGGATTGTGAGTGTGGGCAGTGAGGATGGAGAGTGTGGGCAGTGAGGAGGGAGAGTGTGGGCAGTGAGGATTGTGAGTGTGGGCAGTGAGGATGGAGAGTGTGGATAGTGAGGATGTGGGCAGTGAGTATGGAGAGTGTGGGCAGTGAGGATGGTGAGTGTGGGCAGTGAGGATGGTGAGTGTGGGCAGTGAGGAGGGTGAGTGTGGGCAGTGAGGATGGAGAGTGTGGGCAGTGAGGATGGAGAGTGTGGGCAGTGAGGATGGAGAGTGTGGGCAGTGAGGATGGAGAGTGTGGGCAGTGAGGATGGAGATTGTGGGCAGTGAGGATGTGGGCAGTGAGGATGGAGAGTGTGGGCAGTTAGGATAGAGAGTGGGCAGTGAGGATGGAGAGTATGGGCAGTGAGGATGGAGAGTGTGGGCACTGAGGATGTGGGCAGTGAGGATGGAGAGTATGGGCAGTGAGGATGGAGAGTATGGGCAGTGAGGATGTGGGCAGTGAGGATGGAGAGTGTGGGCAGTGAGGATAGAGAGTGGGCAGTGAGGATGGAGAGTATGGGCAGTTAGGATGGAGAGTATGGGCAGTGAGGATGGAGAGTGGGCAGTGGGGGCAGTTAGGATGGAGAGTGTGGGCAGTGAGGATGGAGAGTGGGCAGTGAGGATGGAGAGTATGGGCAGTGAGGATGGAGAGTGTGGGCACTGAGGATGTGGGCAGTGAGGATGGAGAGTGTGGGCAGTGAGGATGGAGAGTGGGCAGTGTGGATGGAGAGTGTGGGCAGTGAGGATGTGGGCAGTGAGGATGGAGAGTGTGGGCAGTGAGGATGGAGAGTGGGCAGTGAGGATGGAGAGTATGGGCAGTGAGGATGGAGAGTGTGGGCACTGAGGATGTGGGCAGTGAGGATGGAGAGTGTGGGCAGTGAGGATGGAGAGTGGGCAGTGTGGATGGAGAGTGTGGGCAGTGAGGATGTGGGCAGTGAGGATGGAGAGTGTGGGCAGTGAGGATGGAGAGTGTGGGCAGTGAGGATGGAGAGTGTGGGCAGTGGGGCAGTGAGGAGGGAGAGTGTGGGCAGTGAGGATGGTGAGTATGGGCAGTGAGGATGGAGAGTGTGGGCAGTGAGGATGGAGAGTGTGGGCAGTGAGGATGGAGAGTGGGCAGTGAGGATGGAGAGTGTGGGCAGTGAGGATGTGGGCAGTGAGGATGGAGAGTGTGGGCAGTGAGGATGGAGAGTGTGGGCAGTGAGGATGGAGAGTGGGCAGTGAGGATGGAGAGTGTGGGCAGTGAGGATGTGGGCAGTGAGGATGGAGAGTGTGGGCAGTGAGGATGGAGAGTGTGGGCAGTGGGGCAGTGAGGAGGGAGAGTGTGGGCAGTGAGGATGGTGAGTATGGGCAGTGAGGATGGAGAGTGTGGGCAGTGAGGATGGAGAGTGTGGGCAGTGAGGATGGAGAGTGGGCAGTGAGGATGGAGAGTGTGGGCAGTGAGGATGTGGGCAGTGAGGATGGAGAGTGTGGGCAGTGAGGATGGAGAGTGTGGGCAGTGAGGATGGAGAGTGGGCAGTGAGGATGGAGAGTGTGGGCAGTGAGGATGTGGGCAGTGAGGATGGAGAGTGTGGGCAGTGAGGATGGAGAGTGTGGGCAGTGGGGCAGTGAGGAGGGAGAGTGTGGGCAGTGAGGATGGTGAGTATGGGCAGTGAGGATGGAGAGTGTGGGCAGTGAGGATGGAGAGTGTGGGCAGTGAGGATGGAGAGTGGGCAGTGAGGATGGAGAGTGTGGGCAGTGAGGATGTGGGCAGTGAGGATGGAGAGTGTGGGCAGTGAGGATGGAGAGTGTGGGCAGTGAGGATGGAGAGTGGGCAGTGAGGATGGAGAGTGTGGGCAGTGAGGATGTGGGCAGTGAGGATGGAGAGTGTGGGCAGTGAGGATGGAGAGTGTGGGCAGTGGGGCAGTGAGGAGGGAGAGTGTGGGCAGTGAGGATGGTGAGTATGGGCAGTGAGGATGGAGAGTGTGGGCAGTGAGGATGGAGAGTGTGGGCAGTGAGGATGGAGATTGTGGGCAGTGAGGATGTGGGCAGTGAGGATGGAGAGTGTGGGCAGTTAGGATAGAGAGTGGGCAGTGAGGATGGAGAGTATGGGCAGTGAGGATGGAGAGTGTGGGCACTGAGGATGTGGGCAGTGAGGATGGAGAGTATGGGCAGTGAGGATGGAGAGTATGGGCAGTGAGGATGTGGGCAGTGAGGATGGAGAGTGTGGGCAGTGAGGATAGAGAGTGGGCAGTGAGGATGGAGAGTATGGGCAGTTAGGATGGAGAGTATGGGCAGTGAGGATGGAGAGTGGGCAGTGGGGGCAGTTAGGATGGAGAGTGTGGGCAGTGAGGATGGAGAGTAGGCAGTGAGGATGGAGAGTATGGGCAGTGAGGATGGAGAGTGTGGGCACTGAGGATGTGGGCAGTGAGGATGGAGAGTGTGGGCAGTGAGGATGGAGAGTGGGCAGTGTGGATGGAGAGTGTGGGCAGTGAGGATGTGGGCAGTGAGGATGGAGAGTGTGGGCAGTGAGGATGGAGAGTGGGCAGTGAGGATGAAGAGTATGGGCAGTGAGGATGGAGAGTGTGGGCACTGAGGATGTGGGCAGTGAGGATGGAGAGTGTGGGCAGTGAGGATGGAGAGTGGGCAGTGTGGATGGAGAGTGTGGGCAGTGAGGATGTGGGCAGTGAGGAGGGAGAGTGTGGGCAGTGAGGATGGTGAGTATGGGCAGTGAGGATGGAGAGTGTGGGCAGTGAGGATGGAGAGTGTGGGCAGTGAGGATGGAGAGTGGGCAGTGAGGATGGAGAGTGTGGGCAGTGAGGATGTGGGCAGTGAGGATGGAGAGTGTGGGCAGTGAGGATGTGGGCAGTGAGGATGGAGAGTGTGGGCAGTGAGGATGTGGGCAGTGAGGATGGAGAGTGTGGGCAGTGAGGATGGAGAGTGGGCAGTGAGGATGGAGAGTGTGGGCAGTGAGGATGTGGGCAGTGAGGATGGAGAGTGTGGGCAGTGAGGATGGAGAGTGTGGGCAGTGGGGCAGTGAGGAGGGAGAGTGTGGGCAGTGAGGATGGTGAGTATGGGCAGTGAGGATGGAGAGTGTGGGCAGTGAGGATGGAGAGTGTGGGCAGTGAGGATGGAGAGTGGGCAGTGAGGATGGAGAGTGTGGGCAGTGAGGATGTGGGCAGTGAGGATGGAGAGTGTGGGCAGTGAGGATGGAGAGTGTGGGCAGTGAGGATGGAGAGTATGGGCAGTGAGGATGGAGAGTGTGGGCAGTGAGGATGGAGAGTGTGGGCAGTGAGGATGGAGAGTGTGGGGAGTGAGGATGGAGAGTGTGGGCAGTGAGGATGGAGAGTGTGGGCAGTGAGGATGGAGAGTGTGGGCAGTGAGGATGGAGAGTGTGGGCAGTGAGGATGGAGAGTATGGGCAGTGAGGATGGAGAGTGTGGGCAGTGAGGGCAGTGAGGATGGAGAGTATGGGCAGTGAGGATGGAGAGTGTGGGCAGTGAGGATGGAGAGTGTGGGCAGTGAGGATGGAGAGTGTGGGCAGTGAGGGCAGTGAGGATGGAGAGTGAGGGCAGTGAGGATGGAGAGTGTGGGCAGTGAGGATGGAGAGTGTGGGCAGTGAGGATGGTGAGTGAGGATGGAGAGTGTGGGCAGTGAGGATGGAGAGTGTGGGCAGTGAGGAGGGAGAGTGTGGGCAGTGAGGAGGGAGAGTGTGGGCAGTGAGGATGGAGAGTGTGGGCAGTGAGAGTGTGGGCAGTGAGGATGGAGAGTGTGGGCAGTGAGAGTGTGGGCAGTGAGGATGGAGAGTGTGGGCAGTGAGGATGGAGAGTGTGGGCAGTGAGGATGGAGAGTGTGGGCAGGTGGGCAGTGAGGATGGAGAGTGTGGGCAGTGAGGATGGAGAGTGTGGGCAGTGAGGATGGAGAGTGTGGGCAGTGAGGATGGAGAGTGTGGGCAGTGAGTATGGGCAGTGAGGATGGTGAGTGAGGATGGAGAGTGTGGGCAGTGAGGATGGAGAGTGTGGGCAGTGAGGACGGAGAGTGGGCAGTGAGGATGGAGAGTATGGGTAGGGTAGATTGAGATATGTGTGGGGTGTACTGAGGTTTGGGTATTGTGGATTGAATTAAGGTGCGGGCAGGATTGGACTGAGAGCGCTGGCGTCTCTATAATGGGTGCAGTGTGTGCGGTGCACACTGGCCCCTGAGTCCAGAGGGGGCCCCCACCGCACACGCTGCACCCATTTTCTGAATACTCACCCCTCTGGAGTCCCGCAGCGACGTCTACAGCAGTGTTAAAACTCCATGAAAATGGCCCAGCTGCCATTTTCACAGAGTTCTGCGCATGCGCAGTAGAGAAATCTCAGGGTAAATGGCCGCCGCGCCATTTTCCCGGAGATCTGCGCATGCGCAGTAGAGTCTGAGCCCTCTAGTGCTCAGACTCTCAGCGCTGCCGGCAGAGAGGAGTGGGCCCGAACAGAGGAGGCTGCACCCGGGCCTCCTCCTCTCTTAAAACGCCCCTGCACTGAGAGTATGGGAAGAGCCTATTGAGGGTGGGAGTGCAGATATATCCTCATACACCATATGGTGCGAGACACCCTGCACAACTGAGACTCGCCAAATAGTGCAGCGTTGTATTTATCTTTCAATTTTGTGTGTAAAAACCACCCACATTGCACTAAAGACGCCGCGCTGCGACTTTAACTGCACAGAATTTGGTTTTAAACACAAAGACGGTCGCAGATGTAGCACAACGGAATTTGGCGTGAGATAAAGCTACGACAGCTCGCTTCTGAGCTCTTCTTACACAGATTCAGACTCCGCCACGCATAGATGTACAAATGTCACACATCACATTGATCAGTGTAATCTAGCAATATAGGGGGTCATTCCGAGTTGTTCGCTCGTTGCCGATTTTCGCTATGCTGCGATTTATTGCTAACTGCGCATGCGCATGGTACGCAGAGCGCATGCGCTAAGTTATTTAACACAAAACTTAGTAGATTTGCTGGTGTTCGAGCAACGATTTTCAGTCGCACTGCTGATCGGTAAATGATTGACAGGAAAGGGGCGTTTCTGGGTGGTAACTGAGCGTTTTCCGGGAGTGTGCTAAAAAAACGCAGGCGTGCTAGGTAAAAACGCGGGAGTGTCTGGCCGAACGCAGGGCGTGTTTGTGACGTCAAACCAGGAACTAAACGGACCGAGGTGATCGCAATATGTGAGCATGCGCTTAGTTATTTTACACAAAAGTTTGGTATTTTACTCACGGCATAACAAAGCTTTTTCATCGCTGTGCTGATCGTAATGTGATTGACAGGAAGTGGGTATTTCTGGGCGGAAACTGGCCGTTTTATGGGAGTGTGCGGAAAAATGCAGGCGTTTGAGTTGCAAAACGCAGGAGTGGCTGGAGAAACGGGGGAGTGGTTGGGCAAACGCTGGGTGTGTTTGTGACGTCAAACCAGGAACGAAAAGGACTGAGCTGATCGTAGTGTAGGAGTAAGTCTGGAGCTACTCAGAAACTGCTAAGAATTTTCTATTCGCAATTCTGCTAATCTTTCGTTCGCTATTCTGCTAAGATAAGATACACTCCCAGAGGGCGGCGGCTTAGCGTGTTCAATGCTGCTAAAATCTGCTAGCGAGCGAACAACTCGGAATGAGGGTCATAGTCTTGTTGCTCCCAGTTATTTTATATATGAGAATAAGTTGCACATTTTGTGTGTGAAAGACACTGGTCGCGGCTGAGTCACCCCGGAATCTGGCGCTCTGCCTATGGGGAGGACAGACTGAGGTTATGGGTATGGTGTACTGTGGCGAGGGCACAGTGAGGTAGGGACAATACAGAAAAGCAGTGCTTAAAGTGGTCCTAGAGAGGTGGTGGATCTCACCCCCCCCCTACCCCCGGCGCCCATATAATAAAGGTATTGTGCGCGCCGTAGGCCCAAAAAGGGGCATGGTCTCAAAAAGAAAGGGGCGTGGTCACACAACAGTAATAATGCCCACGGTAGTAGCACGCCTAAAACACATAATGCCCACAGTAGTAGCGCCCCATAATACACAATGCCCACAGCAATAGCGCCCCTTTTACATTGCCCACAGTAGTAGTGCTCCTTATGCAATGTCCACTGTACTGGTAGTGCCCACAGTGGTAGTGCCTCTTATATAGAGCCCATAGTGGTGGTGCCCCTTATGCAATGCCCCCAGTAGTAGTGCCCCTTATGCCCTCATTAGTAGTGCCCCCATTAGTAATACCCTCAATGGTATTGCCCATGTGTAGTATTGTTCCCAGTAGTAATGTCGCTTGTAGTTATGCCCCCAGTCATTTAGCCCCCTGTAGTTTGGAGCCAGTAGTTATGCCCCGAGTGGTAATGCCCTTGCAGTTATGACCCCAGTAGTTAACCCCCGCTTTAGTTTAGCATCCCAGTGGTAATGCCCCATGTAGTTTAGCCCCCAGTGGTAATGATCCCAGTAGTTTAGTCCCTGAAGTAATGCCCCCAGTAGTTTAGCCCCTGTAGTTTAGTCCTCATGTAGTTTGCCCCATTTAGTTTAGCCCCCAGTGGTAATGTCCCATTTAGTTTAGCCCCCAGTGGTAATGTCCCCAGTAGTTTAGCCCCTGTAGTTTAGTCCTCATGTAGTTTGCCCCATTTAGTTTAGCCCCCAGTGGTAATGTCCCCAGTAGCTTAGCCCCTGTAGTTTAGTCCTCATGTAGTTTGCCCCATTTAGTTTAGCCCCCAGTGGTAATGTCCCATTTAGTTTAGCCCCCAGTGGTAATGCCCCATGTAGTTTAGCCCCCAGTGGTAATGCTCCCAGTAGTTTAGCCCCTGTAGTTTAGTCCTCATGTAGTTTGCCCCATTTAGTTTAGCCCCCAGTGGTAATGTCCCCAGTAGTTTAGTCCCTGTAGTAATGCCCCCAGTAGTTTAGCCCCTGTAGTTTAGCCCCAAGTAGTTTGCTCCCAGTAGTTTGCCCCAAGTAGCAATTCCCCCAGTAGTAATGCGCCCCTGTAGTTTGCCCCCTGTAGCTTGCCCCCTTGTAGTTTGACCCCAGTAGTTAGCCCCTTTGTAGATTGCCCCCTTGTAGTTTGCCCCCAGTATCTTGCCCCCTTGTAGTTTTCCCCCAGTAGTTTTCCCCCAGTAGCTTGCCCCCTTATAGTTTGCCCCCAGTAGTTAGCCCCCTTGTAGTTTGCCCTCAGTATATTGCCACCTTGTAATTGCCCCCAGTAGATTGCCCCCTTGTAGCTTGCCCCCAGTGGTTAGCCCCCTGTAGATTGCCCCCAGTAGTTTGCCCCCCTGTAGCTTGCCCCCAGTAGACACGCCGCTAATACACTCACTCACACATGTTGTTGTTTTTTTAAACACACCATACTTACCCAATCCCCGCTCCCACGTCCGACCGCTGTGATCCTCCTGGCGTCCGCTCCTCTGCACTACGAGAGAGACGTCATGACGTCTCTCCCATAGCGCGCACTGACAGAGCCAGAAGCCGGAGCTCAGTAGTGATCTCCTGCCGCCGGCTTCCGCTGTGGAGAAGGAGCCTGGCGCCTGCTGGTAACACAATCTCAGCGGGCGCCCGGCATCTATGGGCTAATAGCAATGAAAATTAAGACAACATGTATTTCAATGAATCACTTAATGTCACTGAACAGAACAAACTTTAACATCTGCGTGCTCAATTCGTTTGTTACAGCTACAACAGTAGGCTTCATCTAGAAGCCACGCCCCTGAATTCCTCCCTACATTCTCATTTGCATAGAGTGCCGCTGGCATTAGGGGGCAAAGCTGGAGGGGTCCAGAAGATAGAGAAAAAAAGACATAGCTAAAAAGATACAAAAGGAAGTAGTTCCAGAATTACCGTATATATATATATATATATATATATATATATATCACACAGCAGTTGACGGCACTCAGGGCTTCCCAGAGGGAAAAATACGAAGATTCAGTCGGATTACATCAACATTTCAATGTTAATTAGATTAAAACATTTTCATCAGGACAATTAGACAAGCAAACGAACCATACCTTTATACTGTACCTCAGCCATCCACCGCATCTCAGTCCCTTACAAGTGACGTCATCGTGCTGCGCCGCCCGCGGCGTCACGGAGGGCCGGGGAACACCTGTGTAATAATGAATGATGAATACATCTCATATAAACAACCAACAATAATTTTCAAAAAACATACAAATGGCGAAAATACATAATACAAAAAGCACAACAATCAGTTATTGCCTAAAAAAGAATCATGGGCCTCATTCCGAGTTGTTCGCTCGCAAGGCGATTTTAGCAGAGTTACACACGCTAAGCCGCCGCCTACTGGGAGTAAATCTTAGCTTCTTAAAATTGCGAACGATGTATTCGCAATATTGCGATTACAAACTACTTAGCAGTTTCAGAGTAGCTTCAGACTTACTCTGCCTGTGCGATCAGTTCAGTGCTTGTCGTTCCTGGTTTGACGTCATAAACACACCCAGCGTTCGCCCAGACACTCCTCCGTTTCTCCAGCCACTCCCGCGTTTTTTCCGGAAACGGTAGCGTTTTTATCCACACGCCCATAAAACGCTGTGTTTCCGCCCAGTAACACCCATTTCCTGTCAATCACACTACGATCGCCGGAGCGAAGAAAAAGCCGTGAGTAAAAAAACTATCTTCATAGCAAAATTACTTGGCGCAGTCGCAGTGCGAACATTGCGCATGCGTACTAAGCAGAAAAACGCTGCGATGCGAATAAAATTACCGAGCGAACGACTCGGAATGAGGGCCATAGTACATACAGTATAAAGTACTTGTAATATCAATAAGGCAACATAGCATCATAGAGTACTATAATTGATACATTGAAGCAAACATGATTAAGAACATAACAGCTATAGACCTATCCTAAAAAGGGACAGAGATCAAAGGAAACAGGCTAACCCAGATTGTTCATTTAACCCCTTGGGAGACAGGGTATCCAGGAGGAAAAGCCATCGTGCCTCTGCTTTAAGTAACAATAGATCACGATCACCCCCACGTTTTAGTGGGGGGACGTGGTCAATAATAATACGGTGTTTCAAAACTGCTAGCGAATGTCTAGCATTGAGAAAATGGCGAGCGACTGGCTGGTAGCTATAACTGGTAGATATAGCTGCTCTACTCGATGTACGATGGCCAGCCATCCGTTCTTTAAAAGTACGTTCGGTTTTCCCCATGTAGTGGAGACCGCACAGGCAACTTAGCAGATAGACAACATACTTAGTAGTACAGGTTACACGATGACGGATTTTGCAGAGTCGGCCTGTATAGGGGTGACAGAAGCTGTCACCCACGAGCATCCCAGTTTTTGTGGATTCAAGAAGGTATTAGATGGTGGGGGTTTTTTTTGGCAATGGATATTGTGTATTGGTTCTAACTAGATGGTCTCGTAAATTTCTGCCCCGCTTGTATGCAGGCAATAATAAGATTTTACTTACCGATAAATCTATTTCTCGTAGTCCGTAGTGGATGCTGGGGACTCCGTCAGGACCATGGGGAATAGCGGCTCCGCAGGAGACAGGGCACAAAAGCAAGCTTTTAGGATCACATGGTGTGTACTGGCTCCTCCCCCTATGACCCTCCTCCAAGCCTCAGTTAGGTACTGTGCCCGGACGAGCGTACACAATAAGGAAGGATCTTGAATCCCGGGTAAGACTCATACCAGCCACACCAATCACACCGTACAACTTGTGATCTGAACCCAGTTAACAGTATGATAACAATGAAGTAGCCTCTAAAAAAGATGGCTCACAACAATAATAACCCGATTTTTGTAACAATAACTATGTACAAGTAATGCAGACAATCCGCACTTGGGATGGGCGCCCAGCATCCACTACGGACTACGAGAAATAGATTTATCGGTAAGTAAAATCTTATTTTCTCTAACGTCCTAGTGGATGCTGGGGACTCCGTCAGGACCATGGGGATTATACCAAAGCTCCCAAACGGGCGGGAGAGTGCGGATGACTCTGCAGCACCGAATGAGAGAACTCCAGGTCCTCCTCAGCCAGGGTATCAAATTTGTAGAATTTTACAAACGTGTTCCCCCCTGACCACGTAACTGCTCGGCAAAATTTTAAAGCCGAGACCCCCTCGGGCATCCGCCCAAGATGAGCCCACCTTCCTTGTGGAATGGGCACTTACAGATTTTGGCTGTGGCAGGCCTGCCACAGAATGTGCAAGCTGAATTGTACTACAAATCCAACAAGCAATAGTCTGCTTAGAAGCAGGAGCACCCAGCTTTTTGGGTGCATACAATATAAACAGCAAGTCAGAATTTCTGACTCCAGCCGTCCTGGAAATATATATATATATATATATATATCTATATATTTTTAGGGCCCCGACAACGTCTAGCAACTTGGAGTCCTCCAAGTCCCTAGTAGCCGCAGGCACCACAATATGTTGTTTCAGGTGAAACGCTGACACCACCTTAGGAAGAAACTGGGGACGAGTCCGCAGTTCTGCCTTGTCCGACTGGAAAAACAAATATGGGCTTTTTTAAGACAAAGCCCCCAATTCTGACAATCGTCTGGCCGAGGCCAGGGCCACAACATGGTCACTTTCCATGTGAGATATTTCAAATCCACAGATTTGAGCGGTTCAAACCAATATGATTTTAGGAATCCCAACACTACGTTGAGATCCCACGGTGCCACTGGAGGCACACAAGGGGCTGTATATGCAATACTCCCTTGACAAACGTCTGGACTTCAGGAATTGAAGCCAATTTTTTCTGGAAGAAAATCTACAGGGCCGAAACTTGAACCTTAATGGACCCCAATTTGAGGTTCATAGACACTCCTGTTTTCAGGAAGTGCAGAAATCGACCTAGTCGAAATTTTTTCGTGGGGCCTTCCTGGCCTCACCCACGCAATATATTTTCACCACATGTGGTGATAACGTTGTACGGTCACCTCCTTCCTGGCTTTGACCAGGGTAGGTATGACTTCTTCCGGAATGCCTTTTCCCTTAGGATCCGGCGTTCAACCGCCATGCCGTCAAACGCAGTCGCGGTAAGTCTTGGAACAGACAAGGTCCCTGCTGGAGCAGGTCCTTTCTTAGAGGCAGATGCCACGGTTCCTCTTGGAACAGACATGGTTCTTGCTGAAAGCAAATCCCATCTTAGCTCCCGAGGCCATTAGTCCTCTGTGAGCATCTCTTGAAGTTCCGGGTACCAAGTCCCTCTTGGCCAATCCGGAGCCACGAGTATAGTTCTTACTCCTCTACGTCTTATAATTCTCAATACCTTGGTTATGAGAAACAGAGGAGGGAACACATACACCGACTGTTACACCCACGGTGTTACCAGGACGTCCACAGCTATCGCCTGAAGGTCTCGTGACCTGGCGCAATACCTGTCACGTTTTTTGTTCGGGCGGGACGCCATCATGTCCACCTTTGGTCTTTCCCAACGGTTCACAATCATGCGGAAAACTTCCCGATGAAGTTCCCACTCTCCCGGGTGGAGGTCGTGCCTGCTGAGGAAGTCTGCTTCCCAGTCATCCACTCCCGGAATGAACACTGCTGACAGTGCTAACACATGATTTTCCGCCTAGCGAAAAATCCTTGCAGTTTTGACCACTGCCCTCCTGCTTCTTGTGCCGCCCTTTCTGTTTACGTGGGCGACTGCCGTGATGTTATCCCACTGGATCAATACCGGCTGACCTTGAAGCAGAGGCCTTGCTAAACTTAGAGCATTATAAATTTGCTCTTAGCTCCAGTATATTTATGTGGAGAGAATTCTCCAGACTTGATCACACTCCCTGGAAATTTTTTCCCTGTGTGACTGCTCCCCAGCCTCTCAGGCTGGCCTCCGTGGTTACCAGCATCCAATCCTGAATGCCGAATCTGCGGCCCTCTAGAAGATGAGCACTCTGTAATCACCACAGGAGAGACACCCTTGTCCTTGGATATAGGGTTATCCGCTGATGCATCTGAAGATGCGATCCGGACCATTTGTCCAGCAGATCCCACTGAAGAGTTCTTGTGTGAAATCTGCCGAATGGAAGCGCTTCGTAATAAGCCACCATTTTTACCAGGACTCTTGTGCAATGATGCACTGACACTTTTCCTGGTTTTAGGAGGATCCCGATTAGCTCGGATAACTCCCTGGCTTTCTCCTCTGGGAGAAACACCTTTTCCTGGACTGTGTCCAGAATCATCCCTAGGACCAGCAGACGTGTCGTCGGAACAACTGCGGTTATGGAATATTTAGAATCCACCCGTGCTGTCGTAGAACTACTTGAGATAGTGCTACTCCGACCTCCAACTGTTCTCTGGACCTTGTTCTTATCAGGAGGTCGTCCATTCTCTTTGACGACGAATCCTCATTTCGGTCATTACCTTGGTAAGGACCCGGGGTGCCTTGGACAATCCAACGGCATCGTCTGAAACTGATAGTGACAGTTCTGTACCACGAACCTGAGGTACCCTTGGTGAGAAAAGCAAATTTTTTGGGACATGGAGGTAAGCATCCCTGATGTCCCGGGACACTATATAGTCCCCTTGTTTGCTATCACTGCTCTGAGTGACTCCATCTGAATTTGAACCTTTGTAAGTGTTCAAAAAAAATTTTTGATTTAGAATCGGTCTCACCTAGCCTTCTGGCTTCAGTACCACCATATAGTGTGGAACAATACCCCTTTCCTTGTTGTAGGAGGGGTATTTTTATTATCACCTGCTGGGAATACAGCTTGTGAATTATTTTCAATACTGCCTCCCTGTCGGAGGGAAACATTGGTACAGCAGACTACAGGAACCTGCGAGGGGGGAAACGCCTCGACATTCCAATCTGTACCCCTTGGATACTACTTGTAGGATCCAGGGGTCCTGTACGGTCCCAGCGTCATGCTGAGAACTTAGTAGAAGCGGCGAAGGGCTTCTATTCCTGGGAATGGGCTGCCTGCTGCAGTCTTCTTCCCTTTTCTCTATCCCTGGGCAGATATGACTCTTATAGGGACGAAAAGACTGAGGCTGAAAAGACGGTGTCTTTTTCTGCAGAGATGTGACTTAGGGTAAATAACGGTGGATTTTCCAGCAGTTGCCGTGGCCACCAGGTCCCATGGACCGACCCCAAATAACTCCTCCCCTTTATACGGCAATACATCTTTGTGCCGTTTGGAATCTGCATCACCTGACCACTGTCGTGTCCATAAACATCTTCTTGCAGATATGGACATCGCATTTACTCTTGATGCCAGAGTGCAATATCCCTCTGCGCATCTCGCATATATAGAAATGCATCCTTTAAATGCTCTATAGTCAATAAAATACTGTCCCTGTCAAGGGTATCAATATTTTTAGTCAGGGAATCCGACCAAGCCACCTCAGGTCTGCACATCCAGGCTGAGGCGATCGCTGGTCACAGTATAACACCAGCATGTGTGTGTATACTTTTTAGGATATTTTTCAGCCTCCTATTAGCTGGCTCCTTAAGTACGGTCCTATCTGTAGATGGTACCGCCACTTGTTCTGATAAGCGTGTGAGCGCCTTATCCACCCTGAGGGGTGTTTCCCAACGCGCCTTAACTTCTGGCGGGAAAAGGTATACCGCCAATAATTTTCTATCGGGGGAAACCCACGCATCATCACACACTTCATAGAATTTATCTGATTCAGGAAAAACTACAGGTAGTTTTTTCACCTCACACATAATACCCTTTTTTGTGGTACTTGGAGTATCAGAAATATGTAACACCTCCTTCATTGCCCTTAACGTGTGGCCCTAAAGGAAAATACGTTTGTTTCTTCACCGTCGACACTGAAATCAGTGTCCTTGTCTGGGTCTGTGTCGACCGACTGAGGTAAATGGGCATTTTACAGCCCCTGACGGTGTTTGAGACGCCTGGACAGATACTAATTTGTTCGCCGGCCCTCTCATGTCGTCAACCGGCTTACAGCGTGTTGACATTATCACGTAATTCCATAAATAAGCCATCCATTCCGGTGTCGACTCCCTAGAGAGTGACATCACCATTACAGGCAATTTGCTCCGCCTCCTCACCAACATTTACCTCATACATGTCGACACACACGTACCGACATACAGCACACACATAGGGAATGCTCTGATAGAGGACAGGACCCACTAGCCCTTTGGGGAGACAGAGGGAGAGTTTGCCAGCACACACCAAAACGCTATAATTATCCAGGGACAACCTTTATATAAGTGTTCCTCCCTTATAGCATTTTAATATATGTACATATCGCCAAATCAGTGCCCCCCCCCTCTCTGTTTTAACCCTGTTTCTGTAGTGCAGTGCAGGGGAGAGCCTGGGAGCCTTCCCACCAGCATTTCTGTGAGGGAAAATGGCGCTGTGTGCTGAGGAGAATAGGCCCCGCCCCCTTTTCGGCGGGCTTCTTCTCCGGAGTTTTTGATATCTGGCAGGGGTTAAATACATCCATATAGCCTCAAGGGCTATATGTGATGTATTTTTCGCCATACAGGTATTATACATTGCTGCCCAGGGCGCCCCCCCCCAGCGCCCTGCACCCTCCGTGACTGCTGTGAGAAGTGTGCTGACAACAATGGCGCACAGCTGCAGTGCTGTGCGCTACCTGATGAAGACTGAAAGTCTTCTGCCGCCTGGTTCCGGACCTCTTCATCTTCAGCATCTGCAAGGGGGGTCGGCGGCGCGGCTCCGGGACGAACCCCAGGGCGAGCCCTGTGTTCCGACTCCCTCTGGAGCTAATGGTGTCCAGTAGCCTAAGAATCCAATCCATCCTGCACGCAGGTGAGTTGAAAATCTCTCCCCTAAGTCCCTCGATGCAGTGAGCCTGTTGCCAGCAGGACTCACTGAAAATAAAGAACCTAAAAACTTTTTCTAAGTAACTCTTTAAGAGAGCCACCTAGATTGCACCCTACTCGGACGGGCACAAAAACCTAACTGAGGCTTGGAGGAGGGTCATAGGGGGAGGAGCCAGTACACACCATGTGATCCTAAAAGCTTGCTTTTGTGCCCTGTCTCCTGCGGAGCCGCTATTCCCCATGGTCCTGACGCAGTCCCCAGCATCCACTAGGACGTTAGAGAAAACCGAATACGATCGGCCAGAAGGATTTACTGATACGGTTAAATATACAGTCTATCTATCTATCTATCTATCTATCTATCTATCTATCTATCTATCTATCTATCTATTTACACACACACACACACACACACACACACACACACACACACACACTAGGTAAAACAAGTAATGAATGCATCAACTATATTTGTAATGGGGCTGTTGAAATGAAATCTTCACCAAATGTGAGCAACAACCCATGCAATCCACACATGCATAGAAATCAAACCATAGATGTCCATAAATTACGTTATGTGTAATAATGTGAAATGACGCAGGGAAAAAGTATTGAGCACGCTTACTGAAATGTATTTAATACTTTGTACAAAAGCCTTTGTTGGTAATGACAGCATCAAGACGCCTCCTGTATGGAGAAACTAGGCGCATGCATTGCTCAGGGGTGATTTTGGCCCATTCTTCCACACAAACAGTCTTCAAATCTCAGTGAAGGGATGCAGTGCAGGGAGGCGCTGGGACGGAGAGGCGCTCCCTCTGCTCTGCATCCTTTCCCTGCTGCTGCGCTGTCCTGTCCCCCCTGCTGCTGCTGCCAGCTGCTGTGCCTGTCACTGTATGACAGGCAGCGGCGCCGGCAGCATGAAAAGCCTCCTCCCCTCACCTATGTGACAGCGGCTGTGTACGGATCAGAGGAGGGGGCGGAGCTACATGGGATGGAAGGGGGTGGAGCAAAAAGGGACAGAAGGGGCGGAGCCACACGGACCAGGCTGCTGTACAGAGAGAGGGAGAGTAATTATAGTGGCGGCCAGCCAGACTTAGGTAAGTGGAGGGTGAGAGAAAAATGTGTGTGTGTGTGTGTGTGTGTATGGTGTGTAAATGTAAATTGTGTGTATGTATGGTGGGGGGGTGTATGTGTGTGTGAGGTATGTCTGTGTGCGTGCGCATTGTGGACGCTACTGCTGGGGGGATTACATGTAAGGACGCTACTACTACTGGGGGGGCATTACGTATAACGATGCTACTACTAGGGGGGGCATTACATGTAAGGATGCTACTACTACTGGGGGGGCATTATGTATAACGACGTTACTACAGGGAGGGCATTACGTATAATGACGCTACTACTGGGGGGGGGGGAAATTACGTATAATGATGCTACTACTAGGGGGGGCATTATGTATAACGACGCTACTACAGGGGGGGAATTACGTATAATGACGCTACTACTGGGGGGGGGGGGAAATTACGTATAATGATGCTACTACTAGGCAGGGGGGGCATTACGTATAAGGATGCTACTACTTGGGGGGGGCATTACATGTAAGGACGCTGCTACTACTACTGGGGGGGCATTACGTATAACGACGCTACTACTGGGGGGGCATTACATGTAAAGACGTTACTACAGGGGGGCATTACGTATAACAACGCTACTACTACTCGGGGGGCATTACATGTAAGGACGCTATTACTACTGAGGGGGCATTATATATAACAACGCTACTACTGGGGGGGCATTACATGTTAGGACGCTATTACTACTGGGGGGGCATTACGTATAACGACGCTACTACAGAGGGGGCATTACATGTAAGAACGCTACTACTACTGGGGGGGGCATTACGTATAACGACGCTACTACAAGGGGGGCATTACATGTAAGAACGCTACTACTACTACTGGGGGGGGCATTACGTATAACAACGCTACTACTGGGGGGGCATTACATGTAAGTACGCTACTGCTGGGGGGCATTACATGTAAGGACGCTACTACTACTGGGGGGGGCATTACGTATAACAACGCTACTACTGGGGAGGGGGCATTACATGTAAGTACGCTACTACTACTGGGGGGGCATTACATATAACAACGCTACTACTGGGGGGGGCATTACATGTAAGGACGCTACTACTACTGGGGGGGCATTACGTATAACAACGCTACTACTGGGGAGGGGGCATTACATGTAAGTACGCTACTACTACTGGGGGGGCATTACGTATAAGGACACTACTACTGGGGGGAATTATGTATAAGGACGCTACTATTACTGGGGGGCATTATGTATAATGATGCTACTACTACTGGGGGGGGCATTACGTATAAGGACACTACTACTACTTGGGGCATTACGTATAAGGAACCTACTACTACTTGGGGAATTACGTATAAGGACGCTACTATAACTGGGGGGGCATTACGTATAAGGATGCTACTACTACTGGGGGGGGCATTACATGTAAGGACGCTACTACTACTGGGGGGGCATTACATGCAAGGACGCTACTACTGGGGGACGGGCATTACGTATAACGACGCTACTACTGGGGGGCATTACATGTAAGGACGCTACTACTACTGGGGGGCATTATGTATAACGATGCTACTACTGGGGGTGCATTACATGTAAGGACGCTACTACTACTGGGGGGGCATTATGTATAACGATGCTACTACTGGGGGGGCATTACGTATAAGGACACTACTACTACTGGGGGTACATTACGTATAAGGAACCTACTACTACTTGGGGAATTACGTATAAGGACGCTACTATAACTGGGGGGGCATTACGTATAAGGATGCGTCTACTACTGTGGGTGCACTACGTATAAGGACGCTACTACTACTGTGGGTGCATTATGTATAAGGATGCTACTACTACTGGGGGGGGCATTATGTATAAGGACGCTACTACTACTGGGGGGGGGCATTATGTATAAGGATGCTACTACTACTGGGGGGGGCATTATGTATAAGGACGCTACTACTACGGGTGGGACATTACGTATAAGATGAATAAGATTGTGCTAGTGTGTGGCGTAATTTTAAATGGGGGTACTATTGTGTGGCCCCTTACTTGTGAGACCACATCCCTTTTCCCGGCGCACGTCAAAGGCGCGCGCTGACCCTTTGTGGACTATGGGAGGGCGCAAATTTATAGTTTGCAAGGGGGCGCCGAACACCCTAGTAACGGCCCTGTCTTGAAGGTTCCGTGGGCCTCTTCTATGAACTCTGATCTTTAGTTCTATCCATAGATTTTCAATTGGATTCAAGTCAAATCATTACTTTCAGGACTCCTTGTTCTTCGTAACGCTGAAGATAGTTCTTAATGACGTTAGCTGTATGTTTGGGGTCGTTGTCCTGCACAGAATACATTTGGAGCTAATCGGACGCCTCTCTGATGGTATTGCATGATGGATAAGAACCTGCCTGTATTTCTCAGCATTGAGGACACCATTAATCCTGACCAAATCCCCAATTCCATTTGCCGAAATGCAGAACCAAACTTGCAAGGAACCTCCACCATGCCTCAATGTTGCCTGCAGACAGTTATTATTGTAACGCTCTCCAGTCCTTCAGCGAACAAACTGCCTTCTTCTACAGCCACATATTTCACATTTTGACTCCTCAGTACAGAGGACGTGCTGCCATTTTTCTGCACCCCAGTTTCTATGTTTTCATGCATAGTTGAGTTGCTTGGCCTTGTGTCCACGTCAAAAGGTATGGCTTTTTGCAGGGCCGGATTAAGGCTTGTGGGGCCCAGGGGCAACTAACTAAAAAAATGTAATGCCACAGTTCCTGCCCCTCCCTTTCCCGGGCACCCAACAACAGTATCTGCAAATAATAAAACAATAAAAACAACACACACTGGGCAGCCCCAACCTAAGCAGGGGCTGGAAGAGCAATAAGCCCGCCAGGGAGCTAGCTGGGCCCCGATGTCTCGGCAGGTCCTCCGTCATTGCAGAAGCCGCAGGCAGCTCTGTGACGGTGTAGTGAGGAGCTCCTCGGCGTACGCTGTTGATGAACAGCTGAGCCGCCGGGGGAATTGCTATGACCAATTCATCCACATTACCCCCGGACGTCCGCTACCTCCTATAATCAGGCCCTGGCTTTTTGGCTTCCATACTTCAATGAAGACCACTTCTGGACAGTCTTCTCAGAACAGTAGATGGGTGTACCTGGGTCCCACTGGTTTCTGCCACTTGTGAGCTGATGGCACTGCTGGACATCTCCCATTTTAGAAGGGAAGTAAGCAGGATGTGTCTTTCATCTGAGGCACTAAGTTTCCTTGGCCGACCGATGCTTCTACAGTCCTCAACGTTGCCCGTTTCTTTATGTCAATGCTGAGAAATACAGGCAGGTATTTTTCCATCTTGCAATACCTTCAGGTTGGTGTCTCATTGGCTCCAAGTTTATTTTGCAGCAGGACAACGACCCCAAACACACAGCCGAGGGCATTAAGAACTATCTTCATCGTAAAGAAGAACAAGGAGTCCTGGATGTGATGATATGGCCCCCACAGAGCCCTGATCTCAACATCATCGAGTCTGTCTGGAATTACATGAAGAGACAGAAGGATATGAGTAAGCTACATCCACAGTAGATCTGCAGTTAGTTCCCTAAGATGTCTGGAACAATCTCCCCGCCGAGTTCCTTCAAAAACTGTGTGCAAGTGTACCTAGAAGAATTGATGCTGTTGTGAAGGCAAAGGGTGGTCACACCAAATATTGATTTAGGGGTCTATTTACCAAGCCTTGGATGGAGATTAAAGTACCAGCCAATCAGCTCCTGACTGCCATGCCACAGGCTGTGTTTGAAAAATTACAGTTAGGAGCTGATTAGCTGGTACTTTATCTCCACTGACTTTATTTCCAGCCAAGGCTTAGTAAATAGCCCCCATAGATTTAGATTTCTCTTCTGTTCATTCACTTAGCATTTTGTTAATTGATAAAAATAAACTATTAACACTTCTATTATTGCAAGCGTTCTTACTGTGCAGCATTTTTCCCACACTGCCTAAAACTTTTGCACAGTACTGCATGTTATTAAGTACTATGTATGTGATCATTTCTGATTGGTCAGCTGAATGGATAACAATTAGGGTTAGACCTGGCAGCATTATGTGTTCCGCCTTCCTGAGGTCGCCAGATGCGTCAGAGCAATTAACACCCCAGGCTGCTGTAACATGCGAAATACGCATAAACCACATACAGTATATAAACCACGTAACTGACCCACGCTGCTGCCCAGCAACAAGCTATAGCCTACATGACACTGTGATTTTCTGTTACAGAAAGTTGTGCATTCCTGGCTTTCTCTATATTGGTTTAGTGCATTGTGGATATTACTGTAATTAGCAAATTAGTTGGTTGTATTAAGGTGTTAAACAGTTTTCACCCACGTGGTAGCCCAGTAATCTTTCCCAGAGATGATTCACAATCTGATAAACAAGGAAACACTGGAATATATGTTACTTTTTAAAACATGATGTCTAAAATATTGGGCAGCACTGTTGGTGTAATGATTAGCATTACTGCCTCACATCCATGAGGTCTTGAGTTCAAATCCCAAGGTTGATATGTTCTGATAAACAAAGAAGCACTGGAATATATGTTACTTTTTAAAACATGATGTCTAAAATATTGGGCAGCGTTGTTGGTGTAATGGGTAGCATTACTGCCTCGTATCCATGAGGTCTTGAGTTCGCATCCCAAGGCTGATACGTGGTAGGCCAGTAATCTCTCCCAGAGATGATTCACAATCTGATAAACAAGGAAGCACTGGAATATATGTTACTTTTTAAAACATGATGTCTAAAATATTGGGCAGCGTTGTTGGTGTAATGGGTAGCATTACCGCTTCGCATCCATGAGGTCTTAAGTTCGAATCCCAAGGTTGATATGTTCTGATAACCAAAGAAGCACTGGAATATATGTTACTTTTAAAACATGATGTCTAAAATATTGGGCAGCATTCTTGCTGTAATGGGTAGCATTACTGCCTCGTATCCATGAGGTCTTGAGTTCGAATCCCATGGTTAATACGTGGTAGGCCAGTAATCTCTCCCAGAGATGATTTACAATCTGATAAAGAAGGAAGCACTGGAATGTATGTTACTTTTAAAAACATGATGTCTAAAATATTGGGCAGCGTTGTTGGTGTAATGGGTTGCATTACCGCCTTGCATCCATGAGGTCTTGAGTTCGAATCCCAAGGTCAGTACGTTCTCCCTGTGCTTGCATGGGTGTCCTCCAGTCCCGGCGCTCCGGTTTCCTCCCGTAATTCAAAAACATACTCGTAGCTTAATTGACTTCTCACAAAAATGAACCCAATGTGTATGTGTGACATTGTAGATTGTAAGCTCCTGTGGGGCAGAGTCTCCGGGGGCAGCCCAGCATCTCTGGGGATGCTGGACACGCCCTCCTGTAGTGGTGTCAGCAGTCGCATCTCAGCTCAGTTTACTGCATTATATGTATCGGTCTGTTGCCTATTAAAAAAAAAACCCCAATGAAAACAAATTGAACAATTCAATAGTTAATACATGTACCCTGTGTCTTTAAAACAACATTCACGTTCTTCTGTCTTCCTCGTGAATTTAATTATTGCTTACAACTTAGTTCCACAATTTCTTTTAAAAAATACGGGAACTGCTCTTCAAAGAAAATGCTTTACAATACAGGGAAATTGTTCTCATGACATCAATAAGTGCTGAACAATATTCCATCCTGTGAATGATTGGTCATAATTCACTTTGATAATTACTTGCAATAAAAGACCAGCAGAAATAAACCAGATTACTGTGTTCAAGATAGCCAAAAATGTCCCAGCATTTGTTTTATACAATGCTGCCACCTAGTGGTCATATGTGTGTGTTACCTGGAAGGGAACATAAGCTTCTTCTTTACTTGGAATTCTCCAGCTTTTACTGTACATCAGCCAGGAAGCCACAGGTAGTCTTCCTCTCTGCATCATAGACAATAATTATAACTGTAGTACTAAGCATCTGTTGCAGTTTCTTTCATGGTATAACATTGATGGTCTCTGTGCTGGCTGTGTATGATTAATGAAGAGTAGCAGTCTCAGCACATTACAAAGTGTAGACTACTGCCGAACAGTCATAGGCAAACGAAGGGGGGGTTTCTGGTTGCCCGTCTGGTTGCCCGGAACCCCCCCCCCCCCCCCCCCCCCTACTCTTGGCAATTGGCTCACATTTTGACAATAGCAACGGTATATAATACGATTACTAGAGCTGCTGCCACATCATGCAAGTTAAGAGACAGAGCAGAGCTGCTACACACGCCCAGTCGTGGCAGCTTCTTCTGTCAAGTTTGCTGTGTGTGGATCTGAGCATCCAATCAGTGCACTGGACCAGAGAGTAGCTACAAGGAAGAAGAGACAGGAGCCTTATCATGCGGTGGAAGAATGTGTGCTTAGAAAGTGTAGTTTTGATTCCTTTGTGTTTGCATATTTATTTTAGTATGTTTAACTTTTTTCATGGCCTCTTATCTTATTTACTGTATATTATTTAAATGTTTGATACAGTCTATATTATAGACCGTCTATAGTGTTACATATTAATACTGTATTCCATGTTCTGCAGAGTGGTAGACTGTGGATTACATTTGGAAACCCCCCTCTAGAAATCCTTCGTTTGCCACTGACAGTGGCACTCTCCATACTCCCATCACATGACCTGCGATATGCAGATAACGCAGGATAAATCACCTTCCGGATTCTCATTTGGAACATACAATACTGGGGGTAATTCAGATCTGATCGCTAGACTGCGTTTTCGCACAGCGGGCGATCAGATCCAAACTGCAAATGTGTATGCACCGCGATGCACAGGGGCGTCGGACAGTTACAAAGTGCTGGTCAGCGACGGATTAGTGCGAAGGATCCATTCGCACGGGCGTTGGCTAGGAGATTGACAGGAAGAGGGCTTTTGTGGGTGGCAACTGACCGTTTTCAGGGAGTGTCTGGAAAAACGCAGACGGGGCCAAGCGTTTGAAGGGAGGACGTCTGACGTCAAATTCGGTCCCAAACAGGCTGATGTGAGCGCAGCGGCTGCGTAATTCCTGGGCTGCGCAGAGACTGCACAAAATCAGTTTGTGCAGCTCTGCTACACATGCGTTCGTTCGCACACTTGCACAGCGAAAATACACTCCCCCTGTATGCGGCGACTATCTGAACGCAGGACAGCAAAAATCACTGCCTAGCGATCACATCTGACTGACCCCTACTGTGCGAAAGTTTTAGGCAGGTGTGTTAAAAAATTCTGCAAAGTAACAATGCTTTCAGGAACAGAAGTGTTAATAGTTTTTTTTTTTATCAATTAACAAAAATGCAAAGAGAATGAACAGAAGAGAAAATAAGATTTTACTTACCGATAAATCTATTTCTCGTAGTCCGTAGTGGATGCTGGGACTCCGTTAGGACCATGGGGAATAGCGGCTCCGCAGGAGACAGGGCACAAAATTTAAACGTTTGACCACTAGGTGGTGTGTACTGGCTCCTCCCCCTATGACCCTCCTCCAAGCCTCAGTTAGGATACTGTGCCCGGACGAGCGTACACAATAAGGAAGGATTTTGAATCCCGGGTAAGACTCATACCAGCCACACCAATCACACCGTACAACTTGTGATCTGAACCCAGTTAACAGTATGACAAACGTAGGAGCCTCTGAACAGACGGCTCCCAACAATAACAACCCGATTTTTTTGTAACAATAACTATGTACAAGTATTGCAGACAATCCGCACTTGGGATGGGCGCCCAGCATCCACTACGGACTACGAGAAATAGATTTATCGGTAAGTAAAATCTTATTTTCTCTGACGTCCTAGTGGATGCTGGGACTCCGTCAGGACCATGGGGATTATACCAAAGCTCCCAAACGGGCGGGAGAGTGCGGATGACTCTGCAGCACCGAATGAGAGAACTCCAGGTCCTCCTTAGCCAGGGTATCAAATTTGTAGAATTTTACAAACGTGTTCTCCCCTGACCACGTAGCTGCTCGGCAGAGTTGTAATGCCGAGACCCCTCGGGCAGCCGCCCAAGATGAGCCCACCTTCCTTGTGGAATGGGCCATGACAGATTTAGGCTGTGGCAGGCCTGCCACAGAATGTGCAAGTTGAATTGTGCTACAAATCCAACGAGCAATCGTCTGCTTAGAAGCAGGAGCACCCAGCTTGTTGGGTGCATACAGTATAAACAGCGAGTCAGATTTTCTGACTCCAGCCGTCCTTGAAATATATATTTTCAATGCTCTGACAACGTCCAGCAACTTGGAATCCTCCAAATCGCTAGTAGCCGCAGGCACCACAATAGGCTGGTTCAGGTGAAACGCTGAAACCACCTTAGGCAGAAACTGAGGACGCGTCCGCAGTTCTGCCCTTTCCGAATGGAAAATCAGATATGGGCTTTTATACGATAAAGCCGCCAATTCTGACACTCTCCTGGCTGAAGCCAGGGCCAGTAGCATGGTTACTTTCCATGTAAGATATTTCAAATCCACCGATTTGAGTGGCTCAAACCAATGGGATTTGAGAAAATCCAAAACTACATTAAGATCCCACGGTGCCACTGGGGGCACAACCGGGGGCTGTATATGTAGTACTCCTTTTACAAAAGTCTGGACTTCAGGAACTGAAGCCAATTCTTTTTGGAAGAAAATCGACAGGGCCGAAATTTGAACCTTAATGGACCCTAATTTGAGGCCCATAGACAATCCTGTTTGCAGGAAATGTAGGAATCGACCCAGTTGAAATTCCTCCGTCGGGGCCTTCCTGGCCTCACACCACGCAACATATTTTCTCCAAATGCGGTGATAATGTTGTGCAGTCACCTCCTTCCTGGCTTTTACCAGGGTAGGGATGACCTCTTCCGGAATGCCTTTTTCCCTTAGGATTCGGCGTTCAACCGCCATGCCGTCAAACGCAGCCGCGGTAAGTCTTGGAATAGACACGGTCCCTGCTGAAGCAGGTCCCGTCTTAGAGGTAGAGGCCACGGATCTTCCGTGAGCATCTCCTGAAGTTCCGGGTACCAAGTTCTTCTTGGCCAATCCGGAGCCACGAGTATCGTTCTTACTCCCCTTTGCCGTATAATTCTCAGTACTTTTGGTATGAGAGGCAGAGGAGGAAACACATACACTGACTGGTACACCCATGGTGTTACCAGAGCGTCTACAGCTATTGCCTGAGGGTCTCTTGACCTGGCGCAATACCTGTCCAGTTTTTTGTTGAGGCGGGACGCCATCATGTCCACCATTGGTCTTTCCCAATGGACCACAATCATGTGGAAGACTTCTGGGTGAAGTCCCCACTCTCCCGGGTGCAGATCGTGTCTGCTGAGGAAGTCTGCTTCCCAGTTGTCCACTCCCGGGATGAACACAGCTGACAGTGCTAACACATGATTTTCTGCCCAGCGAAGAATCCTTGCAGCTTCTGCCATTGCCCTCCTGCTTCTTGTGCCGCCCTGTCTGTTTACGTGGGCGACTGCCGTGATGTTGTCCGACTGAATCAACACCGGCTGACCCTGAAGCAGAGGTTTTGCCAGGCTTAGAGCATTGTAGATTGCTCTTAGCTCCAGTATATTTATGTGAAGAGACGTCTCCAGGCTTGACCACACGCCCTGGAAGTTTCTTCCCTGTGTGACCGCTCCCCAGCCTCTCAGGCTGGCATCCGTGGTCACTAGGACCCAGTTCTGTATGCCGAATCTGCGGCCCTCTAACAGATGAGCACTCTGCAACCACCATAGCAGAGACACTCTTGTCCTTGTGGACAATTTTATCCGCTGATGCATCTGCAGATGCGATCCGGACCATTTGTCCAGCAGATCCCACTGAAAAGTTCGTGCATGGAATCTGCCGAATGGAATCGCTTTGTAAGAAGCTACCATTTTTCCCAGGACTCTTGTGCATTGATGCACAGATACTTTTCCTGGTTTTAGGAGGTTCCTGACTAGATCGGATAACTCCCTGGCTTTCTCCTCCGGAAGAAATACCTTTTTCTGAACAGTGTCCAGAATCATCCCTAGGAACAACAGACGTGTCGTCGGGATCAGTTGGGATTTTGGAAAATTCAGAATCCACCCGTGTTGTTGGAGCACTACTTGGGTTAGTGCTACTCCGACCTCCAGCTGTTCTCTGGATCTTGCCCTTATCAGGAGATCGTCCAAGTAAGGGATAATTAAGACGCCTTCTCTTCGAAGAAGGATCATCATTTCGGCCATTACCTTGGTAAAGACCCGGGGTGCCGTGGACAATCCAAACGGCAGCGTCTGAAACTGATAATGACAGTTTTGTACCACGAACCTGAGGTACCCTTGGTGTGAAGGGCAAATTGGAACATGAAGGTAAGCATCCTTGATGTCCAAGGACACCATAAAATCCCCTTCTTCCAGATTCGCTATCACTGCTCTGAGTGACTCCATCTTGAACTTGAATTTTTGTATGTACAGGTTCAGAGATTTTAGATTTAGAATCGGTCTTACCGAGCCGTCCGGCTTCGGTACCACAAATAGCGTGGAGTAATACCCCTGTCCCTGTTGTAGGAGGGGTACCTTGACTATCACCTGCTGAGAATACAGCTTGTGAATGGCCTCCAATACCGTCGCCCTGTCGGAGGGAGACGTTGGCAAAGCAGACTTTAGGAAACGGCGAGGAGGAGACTTCTCGAATTCCAACCTGTAACCCTGAGATACTACCTGCAGGATCCAGGGGTCCACCTGCGAGTGAGCCCACTGTGCGCTGAAATGTTTGAGGCGACCCCCCACCGCCCCTGAGTCTGCTTGTAAGGTCCCAGCGTCATGCTGAAGCCTTTGTAGAAGCCGGGGAGGGCTTCTGCTCCTGGGAAGGAGCTACTTGTTGCAGTCTCTTACCCTTTCCTTTGCCTCGGGGCAAATAGGAATGTCCTTTTGCTCGTTTGTTCTTATAGGAACGAAAGGACTGCGGCTGAAAAGCCTGCGGCTTTTTCTGCTGGGAGGTGACCTGGGGTAAAAAGGTGGATTTTCCGGCCGTTGCCGTGGCCACCAGATCCGATAGACCGACCCCAAATAATTCCTCCCCCTTATACGGCAATACTTCCATATGTCGTTTGGAATCCGCATCACCTGACCACTGGCGCGTCCATAAACTTCTTCTGGCAGATATGGACATCGCACTTACTCTTGATGCCAGAGTGCAAATATCTCTCTGTGCATCTCGCATATAAAGAAATGCATCCTTTAACTGCTCTATAGTCAGTAAGATACTGTCCCTGTCCAGGGTGTCAATATTTTCAGACAGTGACTCCGACCAAGCCACGCCAGCACTGCACATCCAGGCTGAGGCGATTGCTGGTCTCAGTATAACACCAGTATGTGTGTATATACTTTTTAATGTATTCTCCAGCCTCCTATCAGCTGGATCCTTGAGGGCGGCCGTATCAGGAGACGGTAACGCCACTTGCTTTGATAAGCGTGTGAGCGCCTTATCCACCCTAGGAGGTGTTTCCCAGCGCGCCCTAACCTCTGGCGGGAAAGGGTATAATGCCAATAACTTCTTTGAAATTAGCAGTTTTCTATCTGGAGTAACCCACGCTTCATCACACACTTCATTCAGTTCCTCTGATTCAGGAAAAACTATCGGTAGTTTTTTCACACCCCACATAATACCCCTTTTTTTTGGTACTTGCAGTATCAGAGATATGCAAAGCCTCCTTCATTGCCGTGATCATATAACGTGTGGCCCTACTGGAAAATACGTTTGTTTCTTCACCGTCGACACTGGATTCAGTGTCAGTGTCTGTGTCGACCGACTGATGTAAAGGGCGTTTTACAGCCCCTGACGGTGTCTGAGACGCCTGGACAGGTACTAACTGGTTTGCCGGCTGTCTCATGTCGTCAACCGACTTTTGTAGCGTGCTGACACTATCCCGTAATTCCATAAACAAAGCCATCCATTCTGGTGTCGACTCCCTAGGGGGTGACATCACCATTACAGGCAATTGCTCCGCCTCCACGCCAACATCGTCCTCATACATGTCGACACACACGTACCGACACACAGCAGACACACAGGGAATGCTCTGATAGAAGACAGGACCCCACTAGCCCTTTGGGAAGACAGAGGGAGAGTTTGCCAGCACACACCCAAGCGCTATAAATATATATAGGGACAACCTTAATAAGTGTGTTCCCTTTATAGCAGCTCAAATATTATAAATATCGCCAATAAGTGCCCCCCCTCTCTGTTTTTACCCTGTTTCTGTAGTGCAGTGCAGGGGAGAGTCCTGGGAGCCTTCCTCGCAGCGGAGCTGGGCAGGAAAATGGCGCTGTGTGCTGAGGAGAATAGGCCCCGCCCCCTTTTCGGCGGGCTTCTTCTCCCGGTTTTTTTTTTTGGAACCTGGCAGGGGTTAAATACATCCATATAGCCCCAGGGGCTATATGTGATATATTTTAGCCAGAATAGGTATATTACATTGCTGCCCAGGGCGCCCCCCCCAGCGCCCTGCACCCTCAGTGACCGCTGGTGTGAAGTGTGCGGAGAGCAATGGCGCACAGCTGCAGTGCTGTGCGCTACCTCATGAAGACTGAGACGTCTTCTGCCGCCGGTTTCTGGACCTCTTCTCTATTCGGCATCTGCAAGGGGGTCGGCGGCGCGGCTCCGGTGACCCATCCAGGCTGTACCTGTGATCGTCCCTCTGGAGCTAGTGTCCAGTAGCCTAAGAAGCCAATCCATCCTGCACGCAGGTGAGTTCACTTCTTCTCCCCTTAGTCCCGCGTTGCAGTGAGCCTGTTGCCAGCAGGACTCACTGAAAATAAAGAACCTAAGCAGCTCTTTAGGAGAGCCACCTAGATTGCACCCTGCTCGGACGGGCACAAAAACCTAACTGAGGCTTGGAGGAGGGTCATAGGGGGAGGAGCCAGTACACACCACCTAGTGGTCAAACTTTTAAATTTTGTGCCCTGTCTCCTGCGGAGCCGCTATTCCCCATGGTCCTGACGGAGTCCCAGCATCCACTAGGACATCAGAGAAATGTAAATTAAATCAATGGGGGTGATTCAAACCTGATCGCACACAGGCTATTTTTTGCAGTGCTGCGATCACGTAGTCGCCGCCTACAGGGGGAGGGGGTAATCGCTGCGCAGGGGTGCGAATGTATGTGCAGAGAGCAGTCTCTGCACAGCTCAGGACTTACTCAGCCACTGCGACGATCCGGCCTGGAGTTGACGTCAGGAACCCTCCCTTAAAATGGCTGGGCACGCCTGCGTTCTCCCGGACACTCCTTAAAAACGGTCAGTTGACACCCACAAACGACCTCATTCTGTCAATCTTCTTGCAGTGCAATCGCTTACTTCGTTAAATCCATCGCTGTCCGGCGATCCCCGTCGCCGGTGGCCGACGCGCCTGCGCATTGCGGAGCATACGCATGCGCAGTTCAGACCCGATCGCACCGCTGCAACAAAAAGCTAGCGTGCGATCGGGTCTGAATGACCCCCAATATTTGGTGTGACCATCCTTTGCTTTCAAAACAGCACCAATTCTTCTAGGTACACTTGCACACCGTTTTTGAAGGAACTCTGCGGAGAAGTTGTTCCAGACATCTTGGGGCCTAACTCAGACCTGATCGCTATTGTGCAAATTCACATAGCAGCCAATTATTGATAGACTGCGTATGCATCGTTGTGCGCACGCGCGAGGCCAAACTGCAAAAGAATCGTGACTTTTTTCGATCGCTAGGCGTACGCAACGTGATTGACAGGAAGCGGACGTTTGTGGGTGATAACTGGCTGTTTTCTGGGAGTGTCAGGAAAAACGCAGACGTTCCCAAGCGTTTTTAGGGCGGGTGTGTGGCGTCCGCTCCGGCCCCGATCAGCCTGTTTGTATCGCACTGTAGGAGTAGGTCCCGGGCTGCGCACAGACTGGAAAAATCATTCGATGGTGAGTTGGCCATCTGGAGATCTGGGAGGGTGAAGGCATGTTGTAATCCTATCACAAGTACAATGAATATTGGGCCCTGATGCTTACAGTATCAGAATACCTTAAAAAGTGATAAAGTGGAGAGAGATAAAGTATCAGCCAATCAGCTCCTAGCTGCCATATTACAGGCCCTGTTTGAAAAATGACAGGAGCTGATTGGCTGGTACTTTATCACTATCCACTTTATCATTTTTCAAGGCTTAGTACATCTGGCCCATATTTCATTATAACGGATTATTGAGCTGGTTACAAAAAACATGTATGTAGGACAAATAAGATTACATTTAATCACTGTAAAAGGTGGGTACACACTGACAGATATATCTGCAGATCAATTGATTGGCAGATATATCTATGGACGGATCGGGCAGTGTGTTGTGCATACACACTGCCCGATCCGTTGGGGACTGACGTCAGGAACTGTGCGGGCGTGTACACATATATCGGTAGATATATTGGCCGTCGGCTGTGCTGCGGGGCCGACGCGATATGTCTGTGAACGACGGTGTTCACAGACATATCGCCCGTACACACTGGCCAACGGACCCGCGATATAGCGGCCGTTCAATAGGACGGCCAATATATCGGCCAGTGTGTACCCACCTTAAGGGATAGAGGATACTGGGTATAAATTTACAGTACACAATAAACACACGTAGATGATGTAGATGATACTCCACTGTAATATAAGTAAAATACGGTATATGTGGTATGGTGTGTATATCCGGTATCTGGGTGAACGTTAGACAGTAAATAGACAGTCAATAGTTCGAGACCAGATAGTTGGCAGTCAATAAGCTGACAAGTTCAGGATACCAGGGAAAGAAAGGAATCCGTTTACAGGTGGGTGCAGTCAGTCCTTGTCGGCATTCTAATTGTTGGGATGACGGTGTCGGTCATGTGACCGCTGGTATCCTGTATCACACCCAGCAATAAATAGCATATATTTACAGTATGACGGTTTTGATTCCTTTTTAAAGCCTATCCAATAAAAGGTGATTCCATTAAGAAGGGATTGAGTGCACCCACCTGTAAACTGTTTCCTTTCTATCCCTGTCTCTCTTGCATGTTCATATGAATCAGTGGGTAGCACCTATGAAATACATTTAGGTGAACAGATTTTGCTACCATCTTGTAACACACAGCTGTGGACTCCCTTATATAATTAATTTTGCCTAAAATTTGCTCTTGGTGCGGTTTCCTGTTCCATTTCTATTAAAAGGTTAAAAGTTAAACGGTCAACATGTTTAAAAGGTTGCTATTTAAATGGTCGACACATAAAAGTTCGACACATGGTTTTTCATCATTCTTAGGATTAGGCACCAGGGGAGGGCTAGGGTTAGCACTAGGGGGTGGTTTAAGATTAATGTTATAATAGAAAAGAAAAACAACACAACATGTGTCGACGTGTGTCAACCATTGCACATCGACCTTTTGACCCTGATGACCTAAATCCATGTCAACCTTTTGACTGTTGACCATTTAGTGTCAACCTATTCACTATCTATATACTGTCAATCTTTTAACCCACACCATGGGCCTAATTCAGACCTGATCGCACGCAGGCGTTTTTTGCACTGCTGCGACCAGGTAGTCGCCGCCTACAGGGGGAGCAGGTAATCACTGTGCAGGAGTGCGAATGAATGTGCAGAACTGCACAAACAAAAGTTTGTGCAGTCTCTGCACAGCTCAGGACTTACTCAGCCTCTGTAAGTATTCTCTCTCTCTCTCTCAATGTGTAAAATGGGGACACCTGCCGTAATGTGTGAAATGGGGACTTTTGCCTGCCGTAGTGTGGGGATTTAATGTAATAAGGGCATTGCGGTGTGTGGCATAATATGGTGCAGGGGACGTTACTGTGTGGGGCTTAATATGGTAGATTTTGTTTTTCCTGTGGTGGTCGTGATCTGTTGGAGCAGGGTCAAAAACTGGATTGTGAGGTAGTCTTTTCAGACAAGGCCATGCCCATTTAAATGAGGTCACACCCATTTAGATGAGGTCACGCCCCCTTGCCGGTGCGCGCGCAAGGTTTTTTTTTTATATCTAGGTGTGTGTGTGTGCGGGGGGCACATTTTTTAATGTCATGGGGGGGGCGCATTTTTAAATCTCGCACTGGGAGCCAAATTGGCTAGAAACAGCCCTGCCCACCAGTCCCCTGCCTTAAAAGTATGGCAGGCACACGCGGCATCTATTCACTGCTGTGGTCGGACACACCTCCCAACATTTTAGCCCCATCTGGGCAAAGCTGTCCCAATCAGGGCGGTTGTACAGAGCCCTCAAATTGGGTCTGAACTGAATCAGTACAGAGGGAGGTAAGGAGAAGTTGAGTACATTGCATACTATTATATCTACATGTCAGATCTGTTGTTTAAGGGAAAGAGAGATTGGAGTCATAGGGACATTGAGAATAAGATGATCAATTCAGTTTTTGAGTTCTGAAGTGTCAGGAAGCATTGAGTCTTGCAGGAGGTGGCACGGGCGGTATCGTGTGACCGGCGGCCGGGAGAGCGCCAGTCATCATACTGACGTCAGGATCCCGGTATTTAGATGCCCGGGGGGGGGGCATGTGTGCAATGAAGCTGCGCTCACCACAGGTTCTATTCCCACTGTATGGGTGTCGTGGACACCCACGAGTGGAAATAGTCCCTGCTAGTCGGGATTGTGAGGGGGGTGAGATGTAGCCGTCGGTATTGTGACCCTTCAAAAGTACCCCAACCCACCCCTGCCCCCTGCCTTAAACCCTCCATTGTGGGTGCTTAACCCTAACCCCCCTCCCCTGTACCTAACCCTAACCTACCAGTCCCTGCACCCTATCCCTAGCCTCCCTTCTAATGTATAAACCAACACGCCCCCCACCCCGGTGGCAGGACACGAGTGCATCCCGCTGGAAGAATGATCGGGATTCCGGGCGTTTTTATTATGATGTCGGGATCCTGATCCTGACGTCGGTCTTCCCAAACATAGGCTCTCACCACTACAATCCAATGCAGCTGCAAGGCTAATCTTCCTCGCTAGACGTTCATCGTCAGCAGATCCGCTCTGTCAGTCCTTCCATTGGTTACCGGTATTACACGTGTATATATTGTCTCCACTGAGTGAGTACGAAACGCTGTCCAGGATTTTTGGGTTTACATTCATCAATTTAAAGACTTTACAAAGATCTCATTGGTCATTGGAGAAATTTTTAGAGACTTATATGGGACTTGTATAGAATACTGTATATTGTGAACATACTACACCATGATGTGCCTTATTTCTGTTTCATGTTTCTACTGAGCTTTGCTGAATCTATCCAAGGATAAGAACGACTACATAGAAGAATTCTTGATACTTCATCCATACTACTTCCATTATACGAAAGGGAAGTATTATCTTTAAGAGCGCTTGTGACTTACCTGTATCTACTCTTCTCCTTTTTTCTGTATTTTGTTTGTGAAGCAAGGTGAAACTTCATAGAGTGGTATTTATTCTAGCGGCTTGAGCGCCTGAGTGTGATTTACTCTACTGTCTGTACTTGGTTAATGCTTCCATTACCATCTGAAGTTCTGCCGCCGCACACGGGGGGTCATTCCGACCCGATCGCACGCTGCGCTTCCTCGCAGCCGTGCAATCAGGTCGGAACTGCGCATGCGCGGCGGCTGCATTGCGCAGGCGCGTCGTTGCCCGACGACGGCTGTCGCCAGGCAGCGACGCCACTAGCGAGGTAATCGGTCGCAGCGGCAGCCGCAAGAAGATTGACAGGAGGAAGGTGGAACCGGGCGGCAACTCACCGTTTTCGGGGAGTGGTGAGTCCAACGCAGGCGTGTCCAGGCGTTTGGAGGGCGGATGTCTGACGTCAATTTCGGGACCTGCATAGCTGGATCGATCGCACAGGTTAAGTAACTCTTACCCCGGTCTTCTTTTACAGGAAACTTTTCTTGCATAGCAGGGCCGCCCCATAGGCGGCGTATAGTTGATCGCACAGGCAGCAAAAAGTTGCTACGTGCGATCAACGTTGAATGACCCCCACAATGCTTCCATTTACTCCCAGACTTCCGCCACTGCACACAATGCTTCCATTTCCTCCCGGACTTCTGCCACTGCACACAATGCTTCCATTTCCGTCTGACGTTTCGCCACTGTACACAATGCTTCCATTTACTCCTGGAGTTCTGTCACTGTACACAATGCTTCCATTTACTCCTGGAGTTCTGTCACTGTACACAATGCTTCCATTTCCTTCTGACGTTCCGCCACTGTAGACAATGCTTCCATTTACTCCTGGAGTTCTGTCACTGCATACAATGCTTCAATTTCCTTCTGACATCCGCCACTGTACACAATGCTTCCATTGCCTCCCGGGGTTCCCGCCACTGCACACAATGCTTCCATTGCCTCCTGCAGTTCCACCACTGCACACAATGCTTCCATTCGCATCAGAAGTCCTGCTACTGCACACAACACTTCCACTGCCTCCCAGAGTTCCGTCACTGCACACAATACTTCCATTGCCTCCCGGGGGTTCTGCCACTGCACACAATGCTTCCATTGCCTCCTGGAATTCCGCCACTGCACACAATGCTTCCATTGCCTCTGGGTGTTCCACCACTGCACGCAATGCTTTCATTGCCTTCCAGGGTTCTGCCACTACATACAATTCTTCCATTGCCTCCTTGAGTTTCGTCACTGCACACAATGCTTCCATTTCCTCCCAGACTTCCGCCACTGCACACAATGCTTCCATTTCCTCCCAGACTTCCACCACTGCACACAATGCTTCCATTTCCTCCCGGACTTCTGGCACCTAACACAATGCTTCCATTTCCTTCTGACGTTCCGCCACTGTACACAATGCTTCCATTTACTCCTGGAGTTCTGTCACTGTACACAATGCTTCCATTTCCTTCTGACGTTCCGCCACTGTAGACAATGCTTCCATTTACTCTTGGAGTTCTGTCACTGCATACAATGCTTCAATTTCCTTCTGACGTTCCGCCACTGTACACAATGCTTCCATTGCCTCCCAGGGTTCCCGCCACTGCACACAATGCTTCCATTCGCATCAGAAGTCCTGCTACTGCACACAACGCTTCCACTGCCTCCCAGAGTTCCGCCACTGCACACAATGCTTCCATTGCCTCCTGGAATTCCGCCACTGCACACAATACTTCCATTGCCTCTGGGTGTTCCACCACTGCACACAATACTTCCATTGCCTCTGGGTGTTCCACCATTGCACGCAATGCTTTCATTGCCTCCCAGGGTTCTGCCACTACATACAATTCTTCCATTGCCTCCATGAGTTTCTCCACTGCACAATGCATCCATTTCCTCTCAGGATTCCGCCACTGCACATAATTCTTCCGTTGCCTCTGGGAGTTCCACCACTGCACACAATGCTTCCATTGCCTCCCGGAGTTCCACCACTGCACACAATGCTTCCATTGCCTCTGGGAGTTCCACCACTGCACACAATGCTTCAATTGCCTCTGGGAGTTCCACCACTGCACACAATGCTTCCATTGCCTCCCGGAGTTCCACCACTGCACACAATGCTTCCATTGCCTCTGGGAGTTCCACCACTGTACACAATGCTTCCATTGCCTTCCGGAGTTCCTCCACTGCACACAATGCTTCCATTGCATCTGGGAGTTCCACCACTGCACACAATGCTTCCATTGCCTCCCTGAGTTCCACCACTGCACACAATGCTTCCATTGCCTCCCGGAGTTCCACCACTGCACACAATGCTTCTGGGAGAATGGACAGATGAAGTCACAACAGCTGTTTGTTCACAGAGGAAAAAAATAGGCTACTGTGAAATATGGATGAGGCTGTTTATGTTTTGGGGCTGCTTTGCTGCGTCTGTCATGGGGTGCCTCGAATATGTCCACGGCATAATGAAATCTGAAGACTTTGGAGGCATTTTGGAATGAAACATACTGCCCATTGTCATAAAGCTCTGTCTCAGTCACAGGTCATGGGACCCCCATAGGATAATCACCCAAAAACACACAGCTAAAAGCACCCAAGAATGGATAACAACAGCCAATTGGACTATTCTGAAGTGGCCTTCTTTGATCCTTGAGCTGAGTCCTATCTAACATCTATAGAAAGAGCTGAAACACGCAGTCTAGAGAAGGCACCCATCACACCTGAGACGGCTGGGGCAGTTGCTCAGGAAGAGAGGGCCAAACTACCTGCTGACAGGTGCAGCAGTCTCACTGAGAGCTACAGAAATTAAAGTTAAATCAAAATATTAAACGCAAAGTCTGGTCCCTTTTATATATGGAATAAACACTGCTGAATGCCAATCACTTTTGTCGCTTTCAAGATATTTCATAGAAAAATATGGGTTACGCTTTCATCATGGAAGTGTACCAACAAAATTACCCACATATGTATATATATATATATATATATATATATATATATAATTTAAAGGGACCCGGCATATGCCAGATAACCTTGGTCCATCCCCTCTTCCTGTCATCCCACTCCTTCCATGCTCTGTCCTGCTCCATCCCCAGCGGATCTGTTGTCCCATCACTGCAGTGGGAGATGATTGGAATGGGGGATGTATGCATGGGATGCACTCCAAGGCTTCCACTGCGCATGTTGGAGACAGGACAGACCGTATATTGTTCATAGAAAGTCATATACATACTAATGTGGTGAGAGGGGTGGTTTCTCACCTGATTTGTTCACATTCTGGTGGGATCAGCTCCCTCCAAGGAAGAAGACCTGCACATTCTGCACCTGCAGTGGAGATTTGGAACTCCAGGTTTTGTGGATTTCCCAGATCCAGCAGGAAGTCATCACTGAGAGCAGGAAGAGTTTAAAACTCCCATACCCGGCTGCAGGTTGCACTGATGCCTATAAGGGGCCAGTGAGTAGGATGCAGTTTCGTAGTGCCAGGGACTGTGGATGTTGGCTGTGCCAGGAGAGCATGGCGAATGGTGGCTGCAGGTCAATGCAGCAGAATGACTGTTGAGCACGGGGAGTGCTAGGACATTTAATTTTCACCTGTATTTTATGTACCTGTGTGACCAGACCAAGCCTGTGTATACTATGCACAGTGTCTGATGCCAGTAAAGACACTGGGGTATATTTACTAAGCTCCCGATTTTGACCGAGATGCCGTTTTTTCATCAAAGTGTCATCTCGGTCAATCTCGGTCATTTACTAAACACTAATCACGGCAGTGATGAGGGCATTCGTAATTTTTTGCTAGTTCAGGTAAAAAATTACGAATGAATACACCATCGGTCAAATTACGCCTGTTTAGATACGAATCTCGGTCATTTACTAAGCAAAAAAACACAAAACACTGCCGTGAAAAATTACAATTCGCAAAAAAGTCCTAAAAAAAAACAGACCTGCTTTTTTTATTCGTGATTTGAGATGCATGCAGGGATCCATGAGATCCGTGCATGTATATCAATGGGAAGGGGTGGGAAAGTGTTTTTTGTTGTTAAAAAAAATTGCGTGGGGTCCCCCCTCCTAAGCATAACCAGCCTCGGGCTCTTTGAGCCGATCCTGGTTGCAGAAATATGGGGAAAAAAATGACAGGGGTTCCCCCATATTTAAGCAACCAGCATCGGGCTCTGCGCCTGGTCATGGTCCCAAAAATACGGGGGACAAAAAGAGTAGGGGTCCCCCGTATTTTTAAAACCAGCACCGGGCTCCACTAGCTGGACAGATAATGCCACAGCCGGGGGTCACTTTTATACTGCGCCCTGCGGCCGTGGCATCAAAAATCCAACTAGTCACCCCTGGCCGGGGTACCCTGGGGGAGTGAGGACCCCTTCAATCAAGGGGTCCCCCCCACCCAGCCACCCAAGGGCCAGGGGTGAAGCCCGAGGCTGTCCCCCCCCATCCAATGGGCTGCGGATGGGAGGGCTGATAGCCTTTGTTGAAAAATAAAAGATATTGTTTTTAGTAGCAGTACTACAAGTCCCAGCAAGCCTCCCCTGCATGCTGGTACTTGGAGAACCACAAGTACCAGCATGCGGCGGAAAAACTGGCCCGCTGGTACCTGTAGTACTATTACTAAAAAAATACCCAAAAAAACACAAGACACACACACCGTGAAAGTATAATTTTATTACATACACACATACATACATACTTACCTTAAGTTCCCACGCAGGTCGGTCCTCTTGTCCAGTAGAATCCAAGGGGTACCTGTTGAAAAAATTATACTCACGAGATCCAGTGGTCCAGGCTCCTCGGCAAATCCAGGGTTAATCCACGTACTTGAATAAAATAAAAAAAACGCTGTCACGACCACGAACTGAAAGGTGACCCATGTTTGCACATGGGTCACCTTGCCCCGAATGCCAGAAACCCACTTTGCCTTCTGGCTAAGTGGGTTTCTTCAGCCAATCAGGGAGTGCCACGTTGTAGCACTCTCCTGATCAGCTGTGTGGTCCTGTCCTCACTGACAGGCGGCACACGGCAGTGTTACAATGTAGCGCCTATGCGCTACATTGTAACCAATGATGGGAACTTTCTGCTCAGCGGTGACGTCACTTTAGGTCAACCGCAGGGCAGAAAGTTCCCATCATTGGTTACAATGTAGCGCATAGGCGCTACATTGTAACACTGCCGCGTGCTGCCTGTCAGTGAGGACAGGACCACACAGCTGATCAGGAGAGTGCTACAACGTGGCACTCCCTGATTGGCTGAAGAAACCCACTTAGCCAGAAGGCAAAGTGGGTTTCTGGCATTCGGGGCAAGGTGACCCATGTGCAAACATGGGTCACCTTTCAGTTCGTGGTCGTGACAGCGTTTTTTTTATTTTATTCAAGTACGTGGATTAACCCTGGATTTGCCGAGGAGCCTGGACCACTGGATCTCGTGAGTATAATTTTTTCAACAGGTACCCCTTGGATTCTACTGGACAAGAGGACCGACCTGCGTGGGAACTTAAGGTAAGTATGTATGTATGTGTGTATGTAATAAAATTATACTTTCACGGTGTGTGTGTCTTGTGTTTTTTTGGGTATTTTTTTAGTAATAGTACTACAGGTACCAGCGGGCCAGTTTTTCCGCCGCATGCTGGTACTTGTGGTTCTCCAAGTACCAGCATGCGGGGGAGGCTTGCTGGGACTTGTAGTACTGCTACTAAAAACAATATCTTTTATTTTTCAACAAAGGCTATCAGCCCTCCCATCCGCAGCCCATTGGATGGGGGGGGGACAGCCTCGGGCTTCACCCCTGGCCCTTGGGTGGCTGGGGGGGGGGACCCCTTGATTGAGGGGGTCCCCACTCCCCCAGAGTACCCCGGCCAGGGGTGACTAGTTGGATTTTTGATGCCACGGCCGCAGGGCACTATATAAAAGTGACCCCCGGCTGTGGCATTATCTGTCCAGCTAGTGGAGCCCGGTGCTGGTTTTAAAAATACGGGGGACCCCTACTCTTTTTGTCCCCCGTATTTTTGGGACCAGGACCAGGCGCAGAGCCCGATGCTGGTTGCTTAAATATGGGGGAACCCCTGTCATTTTTTTCCACATATTTCTGCAACCAGGATCGGCTCAAAGAGCCCGAGGCTGGTTATGCTTAGGAGGGGGGACCCCACGCATTTTTTTTAAAAAAATTACATTGTTTACTTTAAAAAAACAAAAAACCCCAGCACGGATCACACAAATCCGGCCGAGATTGATTGTAAAAAAAAACGGCAGTGTTTTGCTAATCACTGCCGTTAAATTAGGTAAAAAAACACGAATGACATCGACATCGGAAGCAAAGAAAAACACGAATACGACAGCTTAGTAAATTAGTCGTAATCCATTCAAAAAGTTGCAGTTTTACACTGTCGATGTCATTCGTGATTGAACTTTGACCTTTTTTCGGAAATTACGAATCTTAGTAAATAAACCCCACTGGGGTATATTTACTAAGCTCCCGATTTTGACCGAGATGCCGTTTTTTCATCAAAGTGTCATCTCGGTCAATCTCGGTCATTTACTAAACACTAATCACGGCAGTGATGAGGGCATTCGTAATTTTTTGCTAGTTCAGGTAAAAAATTACGAATGAATACACCATCGGTCAAATTACGCCTGTTTAGATACGAATCTCGGTCATTTACTAAGCAAAAAAACACAAAACACTGCCGTGAAAAATTACAATTCGCAAAAAAGTCCTAAAAAAAAACAGACCTGCTTTTTTTATTCGTGATTTGAGATGCATGCAGGGATCCATGAGATCCGTGCATGTATATCAATGGGAAGGGGTGGGAAAGTGTTTTTTGTTGTTAAAAAAAATTGCGTGGGGTCCCCCCTCCTAAGCATAACCAGCCTCGGGCTCTTTGAGCCGATCCTGGTTGCAGAAATATGGGGGGAAAAATGACAGGGGTTCCCCCATATTTAAGCAACCAGCATCGGGCTCTGCGCCTGGTCCTGGTCCCAAAAATACGGGGGACAAAAAGAGTAGGGGTCCCCCGTATTTTTAAAACCAGCACCGGGCTCCACTAGCTGGACAGATAATGCCACAGCCGGGGGTCACTTTTATACTGCGCCCTGCGGCCGTGGCATCAAAAATCCAACTAGTCACCCCTGGCCGGGGTACCCTGGGGGAGTGAGGACCCCTTCAATCAAGGGGTCCCCCCCCCCCAGCCACCCAAGGGCCAGGGGTGAAGCCCGAGGCTGTCCCCCCCCATCCAATGGGCTGCGGATGGGAGGGCTGATAGCCTTTGTTGAAAAATAAAATATATTGTTTTTAGTAGCAGTACTACAAGTCCCAGCAAGCCTCCCCCGCATGCTGGTACTTGGAGAACCACAAGTACCAGCATGCGGCGGAAAAACTGGCCCGCTGGTACCTGTAGTACTATTACTAAAAAAATACCCAAAAAAACACAAGACACACACACCGTGAAAGTATAATTTTATTACATACACACATACATACATACTTACCTTAAGTTCCCACGCAGGTCGGTCCTCTTGTCCAGTAGAATCCAAGGGGTACCTGTTGAAAAAATTATACTCACGAGATCCAGTGGTCCAGGCTCCTCGGCAAATCCAGGGTTAATCCACGTACTTGAATAAAATAAAAAAACGCTGTCACGACCACGAACTGAAAGGTGACCCATGTTTGCACATGGGTCACCTTGCCCCGAATGCCAGAAACCCACTTTGCCTTCTGGCTAAGTGGGTTTCTTCAGCCAATCAGGGAGTGCCACGTTGTAGCACTCTCCTGATCGGCTGTGTGCTCCTGTCCTCACTGACAGGCAGCACACGGCAGTGTTACAATGTAGCGCCTATGCGCTCCATTGTAACCAATGCTGGGAACTTTCTGCTCAGCGGTGACGTCACTTTAGGTCAACCGCAGGGCAGAAAGTTCCCATCATTGGTTACAATGTAGCGCATAGGCGCTACATTGTAACACTGCCGTGTGCTGCCTGTCAGTGAGGACAGGAGCACACAGCCGATCAGGAGAGTGCTACAACGTGGCACTCCCTGATTGGCTGAAGAAACCCACTTAGCCAGAAGGCAAAGTGGGTTTCTGGCATTCGGGGCAAGGTGACCCATGTGCAAACATGGGTCACCTTTCAGTTCGTGGTCGTGACAGCGTTTTTTTTATTTTATTCAAGTACGTGGATTAACCCTGGATTTGCCGAGGAGCCTGGACCACTGGATCTCGTGAGTATAATTTTTTCAACAGGTACCCCTTGGATTCTACTGGAGAAGAGGACCGACCTGCGTGGGAACTTAAGGTAAGTATGTATGTATGTGTGTATGTATTTAATAAAATTATACTTTCACGGTGTGTGTGTCTTGTGTTTTTTTGGGTATTTTTTTAGTAATAGTACTACAGGTACCAGCGGGCCAGTTTTTCCGCCGCATGCTGGTACTTGTGGTTCTCCAAGTACCAGCATGCGGGGGAGGCTTGCTGGGACTTGTAGTACTGCTACTAAAAACAATATCTTTTATTTTACAACAAAGGCTATCAGCCCTCCCATCCGCAGCCCATTGGATGGGGGGGGACAGCCTCGGGCTTCACCCCTGGCCCTTGGGTGGCTGGGGGGGGGGGGACCCCTTGATTGAGGGGGTCCCCACTCCCCCAGGGTACCCCGGCCAGGGGTGACTAGTTGGATTTTTGATGCCACGGCCGCAGGGCACTATATAAAAGTGACCCCCGGCTGTGGCATTATCTGTCCAGCTAGTGGAGCCCGGTGCTGGTTTTAAAAATACGGGGGACCCCTACTCTTTTTGTCCCCCGTATTTTTGGGACCAGGACCAGGCGCAGAGCCCGATGCTGGTTGCTTAAATATGGGGGAACCCCTGTCATTTTTTTCCACATATTTCTGCAACCAGGATCGGCTCAAAGAGCCCGAGGCTGGTTATGCTTAGGAGGGGGGACCCCACGCATTTTTTAAAAAAAAATTACATTGTTTACTTTAAAAAAAAAAACCCCAGCACGGATCACACAAATCCGGCCGAGATTGATTGTAAAAAAAAACGGCAGTGTTTTGCTAATCACTGCCGTTAAATTAGGTAAAAAAACACGAATGACATCGACATCGGAAGCAAAGAAAAACACGAATACGACAGCTTAGTAAATTAGTCGTAATCCATTCAAAAAGTTGCAGTTTTACACTGTCGATGTCATTCGTGATTGAACTTTGACCTTTTTTCGGAAATTACGAATCTTAGTAAATAAACCCCACTGTGTTTCACCGGAAAACCTGCCTACCTTCCTTGTTTCCAGCACCCGTTTTCCGCTAATAATCATCTGGGTGCTAGGCAAAAATAATCATACCCAATCCAGACTGAACCATTAATTTACAGCGAGGGAGGGGTTGTACAATACAACCCACATGACATGTCATAAAGCAACTTGACAAGTTATTAAGAACAAACTATTTATTGCTCCAGTTCTGCAGATCCTGACAGAATCTCAGTACTTTCCATGACATCATTTAATGCAGATTTCCCATGAACGTTATATTTACATTGTGCCAGCGTTATCTGACAGAGAGGACCGGGGATCTGCAGAGAGCGGGCAGGCACACAGGGAACGCATCTTTAGTAGATGTACTATAATAATCAGTTTATTTTGATACTGTTGACAAGAAACCTCTGAGACAATCAAACTGTTCCGCCTGCGTGCACGAGCGGCTGAATCCATTGCATAGATGGATGAGTCACAGAAAAGAGCTTTCACTATATATTACTTTAGGCAAATTTCTCCCCCCCCCCCCCAATCCCTTGCAAATAAAATTCACAGAAGTTTACTACAATGATACAAACTCTGGACAACAGCGTACGACTCCATGTTAAAATAGATAACATACAAAGCATGGGACTTTGGTAATTCAGCTGCTCACACAACCAAGCAAAACATTGCCCTCGCTGTGAGCTATGGGTACCTGCCCCCAGGTAGTTGTGCATCCCACCAGAAGGTGGTGCATTCCCACAGCCAGTGGCAGATCTTAAATTTTGGGTCCCTGAAGCTTGAACTGTTATGGGGCCCCCTTTGCAACTAGCAACAATAGGGCAACATCCAACAAGGTCCATAGAGCCTTGCTGCCCTTGCAAGGACCTCGAGGCCCAATTGGTGGAAAACAGGGTGGTGGGGTGGAATCACCTTGCAGGCACCCCACTTTCAATAATCACAGAACCCCCACTTCATAAATTACCTCACAGCACTGTCCGACCGGGTAGGAGAAGATTATTGGTCACTGTTACAGCATTATCAGTAGAGCTTCTCACACCATCCCCCAAGTGGCTTTGGAACTATCTGAAATAGGCAACTAACCACAGGTAGTGGGTGGTACATTCTCTCAGGATATAGGACACTAACCACAGACAGTGGTAGTACATTCTATCAGGAGATTGTACCACCACCTGGGGTTAGTGTCCTATCTCCTGAGAGAATGTACCACCACCTGGGGTTAGTGTCCTTTCTGTCATGAGATTGAGCACTAACGCTAGACAGTGGGTATACATTCTCTCAGGAGATAGGACACTAACCCCAGGTAGTGGTACATTCTCTCATGAGATAGAGCACTAACCCTAGACAGTGGTGGTAAATTCTCTAAGGAGATAGGACACTAACCCGAAGTGGTGGCACATTCTCTCAGGAGATAGGACACTAACTCCAGGTGGTGGTATATTCTCTCAGGAGATAGGACACTAACCCCCTGGTGGTGGTGGCTGTTGGACCTTCAGGATGTGGAACTTTAAACCCAGGTAGTGGTACATTATCCCAGGCTGAAGTAAATTCTCCCAGCTGGTGATACATTTCCCCAGGTGAAGGGTTATTCTCTTAGGTAATGGGCATTCCCACGGGTGTTGATATAGTCTCCATGGCATTAATACATGTGCCCAGGCAGTGGGTATTTTCTACCAGGCAGTATTATGTTCCTCCAGGTGATGGTACCTTATTACAGACTGTAGTACATTTTAGATAGAGCACTAACCCCAGGTGGTGGTACATTCACTCAGGAGATTGGACACTATCCCCAGACAGTGGTGGTACATTCTCCCAGGATATAGAATACTAATCCCAGGTGGTGGTACATTTTCTGCCTAGTTCGGGGTAAAGCTCCCTGCGCCCCCCAACTATAGCAGTCCCAGTACACCTTGCCAGCCTGGTTGATCTCAACATGTTTGGCATGGTTGCCTTAGTAGTCAGCATTGCTGCTTCGTAGATTGGGGCATGGGATTACAGCTCGCCAGATCACAGTCTGATCAGTGAGGAACGTCTTAGTTCTCGGCGTGTTCATGTGCGGTCCTCCTGTATATATTATATTAACCCTCTGAATATTATTATGGCTGTTTCTCCATCTTCATGGATGTAATGCGGTAGAGTGGAATGTTTCTGGCAGTAATCTGCTGTACAAGTCACATTGCAAATATGCATCCATTAACAGCACTGAACATTGCAGTCTCTCCGGCGTCACTGAAAGTCTCTCAGCACCGTGGTTGTATCATCAGTAATTACACTTTGCAGTGACATCAGCAGAGAGGGTAACACAAAATGGAATTTGGAAAGAATACAGTTTGCCAGAGAGTTTCTTCCCAAGTACAACAGATCAAGACAAGGGGCAGAATTCATATTTGTACGCGACCCCAATGGTTTACGTACAAATATGATGTTTGGGGGTCGCCCTTATTCCTGTGTTGCCAACCCTGTAAATATTGTTCAGATTGTAAGCTCATGTGATCAGTACTGCCTATACTTTGTTACATCACATCATTTTATTTTCTGTGCCTTGTAATGTTATTGCCCTCTTGTGCAGAACTGTAGCATAGATTTGTACTTTGGGAGTCATTCCGAGATGATCGTAGCTGTGCTAAATTTAGCACAGCTACGATCATTCACACTGACATGCGGGGGCACGCCCAGCACAGCGCTATCCCGCCCCGCATGTAAGTGCCAGCCCCCCCACCCCCTGCAGAAGTGCAAAGGCATCGCACAGTGGCGATGCCTTTGCACTTCAAGAGTAGCTTCCGGCCAGCGCAGCTTTAGCATGGTGGCCGGGAGCTACTCATCGCTCCCCGGCCCACAGCGGCTGCATGTGACGTCACGCAGCCGCTGCGGCCCGCCCCCGTTCGATCCGGCCATGCCTGCGTTGGCCGGATCGTGCCCACGAAACGGTGGCCAAACGCCGCCGTTCCGCCCCCACAGCTAAGCGACCGCCACTGCCTGTCAATCAGGCAGAGGCGATCGTAGCGCCCTTCGGCCGTCTGGCATGCGCCGGCGCACTGCGGCGCCGGCGCATATGCAGTTCTGACCCGATCGCACCGCAGCGATAAACTGCAGCGTGCGATCGGGTCAGAATGAGTCCCCTTTATACTGTAAATCTGATATGAAGAAGGTGAAATGCAGCAGGCCCTGTACCCATACGTCTGTACACTCAGTGATTATAACATTGGGTCTAATTCAGACCTGATCGCTAGACTGCGTTTTCGTACAACGGGCGATCAGGTCAAAACTGCGCGTGTTTATGCACGGGTACAAAGCGGATCGCCGCTCAGTGATGGGTTTGTGCGAAGGATCCATTCGCACGGGTTTTCGCAAGGAGATTGACAGGAAGAAGGTGTTTGTGGGTGGCAACTGACCGTTTTCTGGGAGTGTCTGGAAAATCGCAGGCGTGTCTAAGCGTTTGCAGGGAGGGTTCCTGATGTCAATTCCGGCCCCGGACAGGCTGAAGTGTTCGCAGCGGCTGAGTAAGTCCTGGGCTGGGCAGACACTGCACAAAATCAGTTTGTACAGCTCTGCTACACATGCGATCGCACACTTCTGCAGCTATAATACACTCCCCGGTGGGCGGCGACTATCTGTTCGCAGCAGTGCAAAAATCGCCTGCAAGTGATCAGGTCTGAATTAGCTCCATTGCTCGCCTAATTTGCCCATGGCTTTACTAGTGATCTTTGTGCCATTTAGGACTAGTGCACTGCTCGATGATGCGGCAAAAGTACTAAGGGGGGTATTCTGTTAGCGCCCATTTTTAGGTCCCATTTACATTCGACCTATTCAATGCCTATGCCGTTTATTCGACTGTTCGAAAAATCCGGCACTGGTGAAAACCACGTGTATCGGCGAATTCGCTACTGATAAAACCTGTTTTGGCAAATTCACATTTTTTGCGCAATTTTCACCCATGCATTCGACAAACGTTGTGTGCGAAAATGGATTAAAAAAAGGGTAACAAACGCCCGCAATTGAATACCCTGTGTCGAATGAGTGCAGTTTTTTCGACCAGTCGAATAAATGCCTCTTAATTGAATACCCCCCTGTGCCTTGGAGAGAGATAACCATCCAGTCAGCTCATAACTGTCATTTTTCAACCACAGCCTGTGACATGACAGTTAGGAGCTGATTGGCTGGTACTTTATCTTCGTCCTCTTTATCTCTCTCCAAGGCTTTAGTACATCTCCCCAATTAATGTATGATCAGTGGCGTCGGAACGGGGGGGCAAGGGGGGCAGAAGGCGTTGGGGATGGGTAGCGTGCGCAGGCGTTGGGAAGGGGGAGAGCTTACACTCAGGTCCCCGCAGTGATTTCTCCTGCATGCGCAAAAATGACGATTTTTAGCCTGATCGCTGCGATGCGAACAACGGCAGCTAGCGATCAACTCGGAATGACCCCCACTGAACCAAGTATATGACACGCACAGTATACAATAGAGACATAGGGCCAGATGCATCATCGCTTGGAAAGTGATAAAATGGAGAGTGAAAAAGCACCAGCCAATCAGGTCCTCACTGCCACGTCACATGCTGTGTTTGAAAAATGTCAGTTAGGAGCTGATTGGCTGGTACTTTTTCACTCTCCATTTTATCACTTTCCAAGCGATGATGCATCTGGCCCATAGGCAGACATAAATATTTTAACAAGCAACATTTAAGCACTATAATGCCTGATTCATACTGTATGTGCACGCAGGTCCGCTCTGTGGGGGTCATTCTGAGTTGATCGCTCGCTAGCAACTTTTTGCAGCGCTGCGATCAGGTTAATTCTCGGCAAAACTGCGCATGCATATGCACCGCAATGCGCAGGCTGGTCGTACGGGTATAAATAGGATCGGTGCTGGCCGATGGATTTAACAAAGAATCCATTTGCACAGCCGATCGCAAGGTTATTGACAGGAAGAGGGCGTTTGTGGGTGTCAACTGACCGTTTTCTGGGAGTGTTTGCAAAAACGCAGGCGTCAACAAGCGTTTGCAGGGCGGGTGTCTGACGTCAGTTCCAGAACCAAAAAGTCTGAAGTGATCGCAACGGCTGAGTAGGTCCAGGGCTACTCAGAAACTGCAAAAAACTTTTTTGTGCCATCGGCTGCAAAAGCGTTCGCACACTTGCAAAGCTAAAATACACTCCCCCATAGGCGGCGACTATCTGATCGCATCGCTGCAAAAAGTTGCTAGCGAGCGATCAACTCGAAATAACCCACTGTGGACGGATTGTGCGATGTCGGCATCCGTGCGTGTGTCGGAACCTGCAACCGTAGCTTTGGGCACCTACGGGCTATCCAGAATTGTACGCATTACCGCCCCATCTCCATTTGCACTTAGTGGGGGTAGCATAGGATATATTTTCCCTAATAATAAAGTCTTTAAAGTACAGTAGAATAGAAAGAGAATTGTTATTTCATAACTACTCCCTTCAACATGTAATCAGTGTTAAATGATGTCTGACTGCGCCCTCTAATGGCCAATCGCTGCCTGAGACGTCGGCGTTTGCTGCTTTCGGTGGGGAGTCAGTCTGTAGCTGATGATCTCAATCTCTGGGGATTTCTGTTATTATAGTTCAGCCGCAAGACTTTTTATTTAAGCCGCAGTGTTGCGGACTGAAGGAGAACATTGCATTACCGTGGGCTGAAATCCATTACAATCCTAAGTGAAGGATTATACGACAAAGATAGACCTGTTCCATACACAATGATGCCGCACTTTAGATATCACAAACATCATTAATAAAGCAATAAAGCGCACTCTCCTTATTACTTCACTCTTATAACAAGAGATTGCGTATTAAAATATTTATGCCGTCACCTTAAGTAAAGAGCTCTAAGTGCCTCTCTCAAAGCACAAACCAGTAATGAGAGTGAAAAATAAACTTGTGCATTTGATTGAAATAGTCTAATCTAATGGTTACACAGCTACAAGCTCAGCCATTTTGTCAGCTGACACCATATTGATAAGCATACAGCCAATCAGTGCTCTAAGAACCACTGATGTGGCTGAGGGACAGTGGTGGCAGCCATTTTGTGGACAAAACCATTATTCATGAGATTGCAACCTCTATGATGTCGCTGGTACCTGGCAATGGAGCTTCTATTATTGGAACTGGAAAGTGAGTCTGTAATTTTTCTGTCCCAGCCATTGTAAAGAAGTAGATCAATGAGTGATATAGGGGGTAATTCAGACCTGGTCGCTAGGGTGCGTTTTTTGCATCCCTGCGATCAGGTAGTCGCCGCCTACAGGGGGAGGGTTTTGGATGTGTGCTGGTGTGCAATTGCATTTGTCGCAGAACTGCACAAACATAAAAATAGTCAGTTGCCACCCGCAAACGCCCTCTTTCTGTCAATCTCTTTGCTAACGCCAGTGCGTTCGGATTTTTCACACCACCCCGTCACTGGCCGGCGTCCCCCGTTGCTGCGGTCTGTTGCGCCTGCGCATTGCGGTGCATAGGCATGCGCAGTTCAGACCTGATCGCAGCCTGTGAAAAAACTGCACAGTAGTGATCAGGTCTGAATTACCCCCATAAGAAGGACTGGCGGACATTGTTACCTTCTTTCTGAAACAGTTGTACATGCCATGCATCGAGAAACCTACACGCACTATGGGGGCTATTCAGAGGTGGACGCAGTGTTCTGAAAATGGCATATGGGCAATTTTAGGAGACACTGCGCACACGCAGCGGCCGCAGTGTGCATGTGCAACCAGTCATGGAGGGATGCAATTGCATCATGATTGACAGGCGGCAGGTCACGTAGTGATGAGCACCGGAAATTTTTCGGGTTTTGTGTTTTGGTTTTGGGTTCGGTTCCGCGGCCGTGTTTTGGGTTCGAACGCGTTTTGGCAAAACCTCACCGAATTTTTTTTGTCGGATTCGGGTGTGTTTTGGATTCGGGTGTTTTTTTCAAAAAACCCTCAAAAACAGCTTAAATCATAGAATTTGGGGGTCATTTTGATCCCAAAGTATTATTAACCTCAATAACCATAATTTCCACTCATTTTCAGTCTATTCTGAACACCTCACACCTCACAATATTATTTTTAGTCCTAAAATTTGCACCGAGGTCGCTGGATGGCTAAGCTAAGCGACCCAAGTGGCCGACACAAACACCTGGCCCATCTAGGAGTGGCACTGCAGTGTCACACAGGATGGCCCTTCCAAAAAACACTCCCCAAACAGCACATGACGCAAAGAAAAAAAGAGGCGCAATGAGGTAGCTGTGTGAGTAAGCTAAGCGACCCTAGTGGCCGACACAAACACCTGGCCCATCTAGGAGTGGCACTGCAGTGTCACGCAGGATGGCCCTTCCAAAAAACACTCCCCAAACAGCACATGACGCAAAGAAAAAAAGAGGCGCAATGAGGTAGCTGTGTGAGTAAGCTAAGCGACCCTAGTGGCCGACACAAACACCTGGCCCATCTAGGAGTGGCACTGCAGTGTCACGCAGGATGGCCCTTCCAAAAAACACTCCCCAAACAGCACATGACGCAAAGAAAAAAAGAGGCGCAATGAGGTAGCTGTGTGAGTAAGCTAAGCGACCCTAGTGGCCGACACAAACACCTGGCCCATCTAGGAGTGGCACTGCAGTGTCACGCAGGATGGCCCTTCCAAAAAACACTCCCCAAACAGCACATGACGCAAAGAAAAAAAGAGGCGCAATGAGGTAGCTGTGTGAGTAAGCTAAGCGACCCTAGTGGCCGACACAAACACCTGGCCCATCTAGGAGTGGCACTGCAGTGTCACGCAGGATGGCCCTTCCAAAAAACACCCCCCAAACAGCACATGACGCAAAGAAAAATGAAAGAAAAAAGAGGTGCAAGATGGAATTGTCCTTGGGCCCTCCCACCCACCCTTATGTTGTATAAACAGGACATGCACACTTTAACCAACCCATCATTTCAGTGACAGGGTCTGCCACACGACTGTAACTGAAATGACGGGTTGGTTTGGACCCCCACCAAAAAAGAAGCAATTAATCTCTCCTTGCACAAACTGGCTCTACAGAGGCAAGATGTCCACCTCATCATCATCCTCCGATATATCACCGTGTACATCCCCCTCCTCACAGATTATCAATTCGTCCCCACTGGAATCCACCATCTCAGCTCCCTGTGTACTTTGTGGAGGCAATTGCTGCTGATGAATGTCTCCACGGAGGAATTGATTATAATTCATTTTAATGAACATCATCTTCTCCACATTTTCTGGATGTAACCTCGTACGCCGATTGCTGACAAGGTGAGCGGCGGCACTAAACACTCTTTCGGAGTACACACTTGTGGGAGGGCAACTTAGGTAGAATAAAGCCAGTTTGTGCAAGGGCCTCCAAATTGCCTCTTTTTCCTGCCAGTATAAGTACGGACTGTCTGACGTGCCTACTTGGATGCGGTCACTCATATAATCCTCCACCATTCTTTCAATGGGGAGAGAATCATATGCAGTGACAGTAGACGACATGTCCGTAATCGTTGTCAGGTCCTTCAGTCCGGACCAGATGTCAGCATCAGCAGTCGCTCCAGACTGCCCTGCATCACCGCCAGCGGGTGGGCTCGGAATTCTGAGCCTTTTCCTCGCACCCCCAGTTGCGGGAGAATGTGAAGGAGGAGATGTTGACAAGTCGCGTTCCGCTTGACTTGACAATTTTGTCACCAGCAGTTCTTTGAACCCCAGCAGACTTGTGTCTGCCGGAAAGAGAGATCCAAGGTAGGTTTTAAATCTAGGATCGAGCACGGTGGCCAAAATGTAGTGCTCTGATTTCAGCAGATTGACCACCCGTGAATCCTTGTTAAGCGAATTAAGGGCTCCATCCACAAGTCCCACATGCCTAGCGGAATCGCTCTGTGTTAGCTCCTCCTTCAATGTCTCCAGCTTCTTCTGCAAAAGCCTGATGAGGGGAATGACCTGACTCAGGCTGGCAGTGTCTGAACTGACTTCACGTGTGGCAAGTTCAAAAGGTTGCAGAACCTTGCACAACGTTGAAATCATTCTCCACTGCGCTTGAGACAGGTGCATTCCACCTCCTATATCGTGCTCAGTTGTATAGGCTTGAATGGCCTTTTGCTGCTCCTCCAACCTCTGAAGCATATAGAGGGTTGAATTCTACCTCGTTACCACTTCTTGCTTCAGATGATGGCAGGGCAGGTTCAGGCGTTTTTGGTGGTGCTCCAGTCTTCTGTACGTGGTGCCTGTACGCCGAAAGTGTCCCGCAATTCTTCTGGCCACCGACAGCATCTCTTGCACGCCCCTCTCGTTTTTTAAATAATTCTGCACCACCAAATTCAAGGTATGTGCAAAACATGGGACGTGCTGGAATTTGCCCAGATTTAATGCACACACAATATTGCTGGCGTTGTCCGATGCCACAAATCCACAGGAGAGTCCAATTGGGGTAAGCCATTCTGCGATGATCTTCCTCAGTTGCCGTAAGAGGTTTTTAGCTGTGTGCGTATTCTGGAAAGCGGTGATACAAAGCGTAGCCTGCCTAGGAAAGAGTTGGCGTTTGCGAGATGCTGCTACTGGTGCCGCCGCTGCTGTTCTTGCAGCGGGAGTCCATACATCTACCCAGTGGGCTGTCACAGTCATATAGTCCTGAGCCTGCCCTGCTCCACTTGTCCACATGTCCGTGGTTAAGTGGACATTGGGTACAACTGCATTTTTTAGGACACTGGTGAGTCTTTTTCTGAGGTCTGTGTACATTTTCGGTATCGCCTGCCTAGAGAAATGGAACCTAGATGGTATTTGGTACCGGGGACACAGTACCTCCAACAAGTCTCTAGTTGGCTCTGCAGTAATGATGGATACCGGAACCACGTTTCTCACCGCCCAGGATGCCAAGGCCTCAGTTATCCGCTTTGCAGCAGGATGACTGCTGTGATATTTCATCTTCCTCGCAAAGGACTGTTGGACAGTCAATTGCTTGGTGGAAGTAGTAAAAGTGGTCTTACGAGTACGACTTCCCCTCTGGGATGACCATCGACTCCCAGCAGCAACAACAGCAGCGCCAGCAGCAGTAGGCGTTACACGCAAGGATGCATCGGAGGAATCCCAGGCAGGAGAGGACTCGTCAGAATTGCCAGTGACATGGCCTGCAGGACTATTGGCATTCCTGGGGAAGGAGGAAATTGACACTGAGGGAGTTGGTGGGGTGGTTTGCGTGAGCTTGGTTACAAGAGGAAGGGATTTACTGGTCAGTGGACTGCTTCCGCTGTCGCCCAAAGTTTTTGAACTTGTCACTGACTTATGATGAATGCGCTGCAGGTGACGTATAAGGAAGGATGTTCCGAGGTGGTTAACGTCCTTACCCCTACTTATTACAGCTTGACAAAGGCAACAAACGGCTTGACAAATGTTGTCCGCATTTCTGTTGAAATACTTCCACACCGAAGAGCTGATTTTTTTGGTATTTTCACCAGGCATGTCAATGGCCCTATTCCTCCCACGGACAACAGGTGTCTCCCCGGGTGCCTGACTTAAACAAACCACCTCACCATCAGAATCCTCCTGGTCAATTTCCTCCCCAGCGCCAGCAACACCCATATCCTCCTCATCCTGGTGTACTTCAACACTGACATCTTCAATCTGACTATCAGGAACTGGACTGCGGGTGCTCCTTCCAGCACTTGCAGGGGGCGTGCAAATGGTGGAAGGCGCATGCTCTTCACATCCAGTGTTGGGAAGGTCAGGCATCGCAAACGACACAATTGGACTCTCCTTGTGGATTTGTGATTTCGAAGAACGCACAGTTCTTTGCTGTGCTTTTGCCAGCTTGAGTCTTTTCATTTTTCTAGCGAGAGGCTGAGTGCTTCCATCCCCATGTGAAGCTGAACCACTAGCCATGAACATAGGCCAGGGCCTCAGCCGTTCCTTGCCACTCCGTGTGGTAAATGGCATATTGGCAAGTTTACGCTTCTCCTCTGACAATTTTATTTTAGATTTTTGAGTCCTTTTTTTTACTGATATTTGGTGTTTTGGATTTTACATGCTCTGTACTATGACATTGGGCATCGGCCTTGGCAGACGACGTTGCTGGTATTTCATCGTCTCGGCCATGACTAGTGGCAGCAGCTTCAGCACGAGGTGGAAGTCGATCTTGATCTTTCCCTATTTTTGGAACCTCAACATTTTTGTTCTCCATATTTTAATAGGCACAACTAAAAGGCACCTCAGGTAAACAATGGAGATGGATGGATACTAGTATACTTAGGGATGGACGAGCGACTGCCGACACAGAGGTAGCTACTAGAGATGAGAGACGGAAATTTTTCGGGTTTTGTGTTTTGGTTTTGGGTTCGGTTCCGCGGCCGTGTTTTGGGTTCGACCGCGTTTTGGCAAAACCTCACCGAATTTTTTTTGTCGGATTCGGGTGTGTTTTGGATTTGGGTGTTTTTTTCAAAAAACACTAAAAAACAGCTTAAATCATAGAATTTGGGGGTCATTTTGATCCCAAAGTATTATTAACCTCAAAAACCATAATTTACACTCATTTTCAGTCTATTCTGAATACCTCACACCTCACAATATTATTTTTAGTCCTAAAATTTGCACCTAGGTCGCTGGATGACTAAGCTAAGCGACCCTAGTGGCCGACACAAACACCGGGCCCATCTAGGAGTGTCACTGCAGTGTCACGCAGGATGTCCCTTCCAAAAAACCCTCCCCAAACAGCACATGACGCAAAGAAAAAAAGAGGCGCAATGAGGTAGCTGTGTGAGTAAGATAAGCGACCCTAGTGGCCGACACAAACACCGGGCCCATCTAGGAGTGTCACTGCAGTGTCACGCAGGATGTCCCTTCCAAAAAACCCTCCCCAAACAGCACATGACGCAAAGAAAAAAAGAGGCGCAATGAGGTAGCTGTGTGAGTAAGATAAGCGACCCTAGTGGCCGACACAAACACCGGGCCCATCTAGGAGTGTCACTGCAGTGTCACGCAGGATGTCCCTTCCAAAAAACCCTCCCCAAACAGCACATGACGCAAAGAAAAAAAGAGGCGCAATGAGGTAGCTGTGTGAGTAAGATAAGCGACCCTAGTGGCCGACACAAACACCGGGCCCATCTAGGAGTGTCACTGCAGTGTCACGCAGGATGTCCCTTCCAAAAAACCCTCCCCAAACAGCACATGACGCAAATAAAAAAAGAGGCGCAATGAGGTAGCTGTGTGAGTAAGATAAGCGACCCTAGTGGCCGACACAAACACCGGGCCCATCTAGGAGTGTCACTGCAGTGTCACGCAGGATGTCCCTTCCAAAAAACCCTCCCCAAACAGCACATGACGCAAAGAAAAAAAGAGGCGCAATGAGGTAGCTGTGTGAGTAAGATAAGCGACCCTAGTGGCCGACACAAACACCGGGCCCATCTAGGAGTGTCACTGCAGTGTCACGCAGGATGTCCCTTCCAAAAAACCCTCCCCAAACAGCACATGACGCAAAGAAAAAAAGAGGCGCAATGAGGTAGCTGTGTGAGTAAGATAAGCGACCCTAGTGGCCGACACAAACACCGGGCCCATCTAGGAGTGTCACTGCAGTGTCACGCAGGATGTCCCTTCCAAAAAACCCTCCCCAAACAGCACATGACGCAAAGAAAAAAAGAGGCGCAATGAGGTAGCTGTGTGAGTAAGATAAGCGACCCTAGTGGCCGACACAAACACCGGGCCCATCTAGGAGTGGCACTGCAGTGTCACGCAGGATGTCCCTTCCAAAAAACCCTCCCCAAACAGCACATGACGCAAAGAAAAAAAGAGGCGCAATGAGGTAGCTGTGTGAGTAAGATAAGCGACCCTAGTGGCCGACACAAACACCAGGCCCATCTAGGAGTGTCACTGCAGTGTCACGCAGGATGTCCCTTCCAAAAAACCCTCCCCAAACAGCACATGACGCAAAGAAAAAAAGAGGCGCAATGAGGTAGCTGTGTGAGTAAGATAAGCGACCCTAGTGGCCGACACAAACACCGGGCCCATCTAGGAGTGTCACTGCAGTGTCACGCAGGATGTCCCTTCCAAAAAACCCTCCCCAAACAGCACATGACGCAAAGAAAAAAAGAGGCGCAATGAGGTAGCTGTGTGAGTAAGATAAGCGACCCTAGTGGCCGACACAAACACCGGGCCCATCTAGGAGTGGCACTGCAGTGTCACGCAGGATGTCCCTTCCAAAAAACCCTCCCCAAACAGCACATGACGCAAAGAAAAATTAAAGAAAAAAGAGGTGCAAGATGGAATTGTCCTTGGGCCCTCCCACCCACCCTTATGTTGTATAAACAGGACATGCACACTTTAACCAACCCATCATTTCAGTGACAGGGTCTGCCACACGACTGTGACTGAAATGACGGGTTGGTTTGGACCCCCACCAAAAAAGAAGCAATTAATCTCTCCTTGCACAAACTGGCTCTACAGAGGCAAGATGTCCACCTCATCATCATCCTCCGATATATCACCGTGTACATCCCCCTCCTCACAGATTATCAATTCGTCCCCACTGGAATCCACCATCTCAGCTCCCTGTGTACTTTGTGGAGGCAATTGCTGCTGGTCAATGTCTCCACGGAGGAATTGATTATAATTCATTTTAATGAACATCATCTTCTCCACATTTTCTGGATGTAACCTCGTACGCCGATTGCTGACAAGGTGAGCTGCGGCACTAAACACTCTTTCGGAGTACACACTTGTGGGAGGGCAACTTAGGTAGAATAAAGCCAGTTTGTGCAAGGGCCTCCAAATTGCCTCTTTTTCCTGCCAGTATAAGTACGGACTGTGTGACGTGCCTACTTGGATGCGGTCACTCATATAATCCTCCACCATTCTTTCAATGGTGAGAGAATCATATGCAGTGACAGTAGACGACATGTCCGTAATCGTTGGCAGGTCCTTCAGTCCGGACCAGATGTCAGCATCAGCAGTCGCTCCAGACTGCCCTGCATCACCGCCAGCGGGTGGGCTCGGAATTCTGAGCCTTTTCCTCGCACCCCCAGTTGCGGGAGAATGTGAAGGAGGAGATGTTGACAGGTCGCGTTCCGCTTGACTTGACAATTTTCTCACCAGCAGGTCTTTCAACCCCAGCAGACTTGTGTCTGCCGGAAAGAGAGATCCAAGGTAGGCTTTAAATCTAGGATCGAGCACGGTGGCCAAAATGTAGTGCTCTGATTTCAACAGATTGACCACCCGTGAATCCTTGTTAAGCGAATTAAGGGCTCCATCCACAAGTCCCACATGCCTAGCGGAATCGCTCCGTGTTAGCTCCTCCTTCAATGTCTCCAGCTTCTTCTGCAAAAGCCTGATGAGGGGAATGACCTGACTCAGGCTGGCAGTGTCTGAACTGACTTCACGTGTGGCAAGTTCAAAGGGCATCAGAACCTTGCACAACGTTGAAATCATTCTCCACTGCACTTGAGACAGGTGCATTCCACCTCCTATATCGTGCTCAATTGTATAGGCTTGAATGGCCTTTTGCTGCTCCTCCAACCTCTGAAGCATATAGAGGGTTGAATTCCACCTCGTTACCACTTCTTGCTTCAGATGATGGCAGGGCAGGTTCAGTAGTTTTTGGTGGTGCTCCAGTCTTCTGTACGTGGTGCCTGTACGCCGAAAGTGTCCCGCAATTCTTCTGGCCACCGACAGCATCTCTTGCACGCCCCTGTCGTTTTTTTAAAAATTCTGCACCACCAAATTCAAGGTATGTGCAAAACATGGGACGTGCTGGAATTTGCCCATATTTAATGCACACACAATATTGCTGGCGTTGTCCGATGCCACAAATCCACAGGAGAGTCCAATTGGGGTAAGCCATTCCGCGATGATCTTCCTCAGTTGCCGTAAGAGGTTTTCAGCTGTGTGCGTATTCTGGAAAGCGGTGATACAAAGCGTAGCCTGCCTAGGAAAGAGTTGGCGTTTGCGAGATGCTGCTACTGGTGCCGCCGCTGCTGTTCTTGCGGCGGGAGTCCATACATCTACCCAGTGGGCTGTCACAGTCAAATAGTCCTGACCCTGCCCTGCTCCACTTGTCCACATGTCCGTGGTTAAGTGGACATTGGGTACAACTGCATTTTTTAGGACACTGGTGAGTCTTTTTCTGACGTCCGTGTACATTCTCGGTATCGCCTGCCTAGAGAAGTGGAACCTAGATGGTATTTGGTAACGGGGGCACACTGCCTCAATAAATTGTCTAGTTCCCTGTGAACTAACGGCGGATACCGGACGCACGTCTAACACCAACATAGTTGTCAAGGCCTCAGTTATCCGCTTTGCAGCAGGATGACTGCTGTGATATTTCATCTTCCTCGCAAAGGACTGTTGGACAGTCAATTGCTTACTGGAAGTAGTACAAGTGGGCTTACGACTTCCCCTCTGGGATGACCATCGACTCCCAGCAGCAACAACAGCAGCGCCAGCAGCAGTAGGCGTTACACGCAAGGATGCATCGGAGGAATCCCAGGCAGGAGAGGACTCGTCAGAATTGCCAGTGACATGGCCTGCAGGACTATTGGCATTCCTGGGGAAGGAGGAAATTGACACTGAGGGAGTTGGTGGGGTGGTTTGCGTGAGCTTGGTTACAAGAGGAAGGGATTTACTAGTCAGTGGACTGCTTCCGCTGTCGCCCAAAGTTTTTGAACTTGTCACTGACTTATTATGAATGCGCTGCAGGTGACGTATAAGGGAGGATGTTCCGAGGTGGTTAACGTCCTTACCCCTACTTATTACAGCTTGACAAAGGCAACACACGGCTTGACACCTGTTGTCCGCTTTTCTGTTGAAATACCTCCACACTGAAGAGCTGATTTTTTTGGTATTTTCACCAGGCATGTCAACGGCCATATTCCTCCCACGGACAACAGGTGTCTCCCCGGGTGCCTGACTTAAACAAACCACCTCACCATCAGAATCCTCCTGGTCAATTTCCTCCCCAGCGCCAGCAACACCCATATCCTCCTCATCCTGGTGTACTTCAACACTGACATCTTCAATCTGACTATCAGGAACTGGACTGCGGGTGCTCCTTCCAGCACTTGCAGGGGGCGTGCAAATGGTGGAAGGCGCATGCTCTTCACGTCCAGTGTTGGGAAGGTCAGGCATCGCAACCGACACAATTGGACTCTCCTTGTGGATTTGGGATTTCGAAGAACGCACAGTTCTTTGCGGTGCTTTTGCCAGCTTGAGTCTTTTCAGTTTTCTAGCGAGAGGCTGAGTGCTTCCATCCTCATGTGAAGCTGAACCACTAGCCATGAACATAGGCCAGGGCCTCAGCCGTTCCTTGCCACTCCGTGTGGTAAATGGCATATTGGCAAGTTTACGCTTCTCCTCCGACAATTTTATTTTAGGTTTTGGAGTCCTTTTTTTACTGATATTTGGTGTTTTGGATTTGACATGCTCTGTACTATGACATTGGGCATCGGCCTTGGCAGACGACGTTGCTGGCATTTCATCGTCTCGGCCATGACTAGTGGCAGCAGCTTCAGCACGAGGTGGAAGTGGATCTTGATCTTTCCCTAATTTTGGAACCTCAACATTTTTGTTCTCCATATTTTAATAGGCACAACTAAAAGGCACCTCAGGTAAACAATGGAGATGGATGGATACTAGTATACTTATGGATGGACTGCCGAGTGCCGACACAGAGGTAGCTACAGCCGTGGACTACCGTACTGTACTGTGTCTGCTGCTAATATAGACTGGTTGATAATGAGATGTAGTATGTATAAAGAAGAAAGAAAAAAAAAACACGGGTAGGTGGTATACAATTATGGATGGACTGCCGAGTGCCGACACAGAGGTAGCTACAGCCATGGACTACCGTACTGTACTGTGTCTGCTGCTAATATAGACTGGTTGATAATGAGATGTAGTATGTATAAAGAAGAAAGAAAAAAAAAACCACGGGTAGGTGGTATACAATTATGGATGGACTGCCGAGTGCCGACACAGAGGTAGCTACAGCCGTGGACTACCGTACTGTACTGTGTCTGCTGCTAATATAGACTGGATGATAATGAGATGTAGTATGTATAAAGAAGAAAGAAAAAAAAAACCACGGGTAGGTGGTATACAATTATGGATGGACTGCCGAGTGCCGACACCAAGGTAGCTACAGCCGTGGACTACCGTACTGTACTGTGTCTGCTGCTAATATAGACTGGTTGATAATGAGATGTAGTATGTATAAAGAAGAAAGAAAAAAAAAAACACGGGTAGGTGGTATACAATTATGGATGGACTGCCGAGTGCCGACACAGAGGTAGCTACAGCCGTGGACTACCGTACTGTACTGTGTCTGCTGCTAATATAGACTGGATGATAATGAGATGTAGTATGTATAAAGAAGAAAAAAAAACCACGGGTAGGTGGTATACAATTATGGATGGACTGCCGAGTGCCGACACAGAGGTAGCTACAGCCGTGGACTACCGTACTGTACTGTGTCTGCTGCTAATATAGACTGGTTGATAATGAGATGTAGTATGTATAAAGAAGAAAGAAAAAAAAAACCACGGGTAGGTGGTATACAATTATGGATGGACTGCCGAGTGCCGACACAGAGGTAGCTACAGCCGTGGACTACCGTACTGTACTGTGTCTGCTGCTAATATAGACTGGATGATAATGAGATGTAGTATGTATAAAGAAGAAAGAAAAAAAAAACCACGGGTAGGTGGTATACAATTATGGATGGACTGCCGAGTGCCGACACAGAGGTAGCTACAGCCGTGGACTACCGTACTGTACTGTGTCTGCTGCTAATATAGACTGGTTGATAATGAGATGTAGTATGTATAAAGAAGAAAGAAAAAAAAAACCACGGGTAGGTGGTATACAATTATGGATGGACTGCCGAGTGCCGAGTGCCGACACAGAGGTAGCTACAGCCGTGGACTACCGTACTGTACTGTGTCTGCTGCTAATATAGACTGGATGATAATGAGATGTAGTATGTATAAAGAAGAAAGAAAAAAAAAACCACGGGTAGGTGGTATACAATTATGGATGGACTGCCGAGTGCCGACACAGAGGTAGCTACAGCCGTGGACTACCGTACTGTACTGTGTCTGCTGCTAATATAGACTGGATGATAATGAGATGTAGTATGTATGTATAAAGAAGAAAGAAAAAAAAACCACGGGTAGGTGGTATACAATTATGGATGGACTGCCGAGTGCCGACACAGAGGTAGCTACAGCCGTGAACTACCGTACTGTGTCTGCTGCTAATATAGACTGGTTGATAATGAGATGTAGTATGTATAAAGAAGAAAAAAAAAAAAAACACGGGTAGGTGGTATACAATTATGGATGGACTGCCGAGTGCCGACACAGAGGTAGCTACAGCCGTGGACTACCGTACTGTACTGTGTCTGCTGCTAATATAGACTGGATGATAATGAGATGTAGTATGTATAAAGAAGAAAGAAAAAAAAAACCACGGGTAGGTGGTATACAATTATGGATGGACTGCCGAGTGCCGACACAGAGGTAGCTACAGCCGTGAACTACCGTACTGTGTCTGCTGCTAGTAGACTGGATGATAAATAATGATATAAAAAATATATATATATCACTACTGCAGCCGGACAGGTATATATTATATAATGACGGACCTGCTGGAGTGGACACTGTCTGTCAGCAGAATGAGTTTTTTAATTTTTATAGAATAAAAAAACACCACACAAGTCACACGACGAGTGTACTTTTTCAGGCAGACATTCAATCACAATATACTATACTGGTGGTCAGTGTGGTCAGGTCACTGGTCACAGTGGTCAGTGGTCAGTCACACTGGCAGTGGCACTCTGGCAGCAAAAGTGTGCACTGTTTAATATGTACTCCTGGCTCCTGCTATAACCTATAACTGCTCCCCAGTCTCCCCCACAATTAAGCTGTGTGAGCACAGTCAGATATTATACATAGATGATGCAGCACACTGGGCTGAGCACAGATATGGTATGTGAGTGTGACTGAGTCACTGTGTATCGTTTTTTTCAGGCAGAGAACAAGAACAGAACGGATTATTAAATAATAATAAATTATAAAACTGCACTGGTGGTCAGGTCACTGGTCATCAGTCACTAGTATAACTCCTCCTAAGCTCCAGTAAGTAAATGAAGTGTCTCACTCTCACTCTCCTATCTATTTTAATTTCTAAACGGAGAGGACGCCAGCCACGTCCTCTCCCTATCAATCTCAATGCACGTGTGAAAATGGGCGCGACGCGCGGCTCCTTATATAGAATCCGAGTCTCGCGATAGAATCCGAGCCTCGCGAGAATCCGACAGCGTGATGATGACGTTCGGGCGCGCTCGGGTTAACCGAGCAAGGCGGGAAGATCCGAGTCGCTCGGACCCGTGTAAAAAAACATGAAGTTCGGGCGGGTTCGGATTCAGAGAAACCGAACCCGCTCATCTCTAGTAGCTACAGCCGTGGACTACCGTACTGCGTCTGCTGCTAATATAGACTGGATGATAATGATATAAAATATATATATATATATATCACTACTGCAGCCGGACAGGTATATATTATATAATGACGGACCTGCTGGACACTGTCAGCTCAGCACTGCAGACTCCTAAAGTAAGCTACTAGTATCAAGAAGATAGAAAAAAAAAAAACACCACGGGTAGGTGGTATACAATTATGGATGGACGAGCGACTGCCGACACAGAGGTAGCTACAGCCGTGGACTACCGTACTGCGTCTGCTGCTAATATAGACTGGATGATAATGAGATATAAAATATATATATATATCACTACTGCAGCCGGACAGGTATATATTATATAATGACGGACCTGCTGGACACTGTCAGCTCAGCACTGCAGACTCCTAAAGTAAGCTACTAGTAGTATCAAGAAGATAGAAAAAAAAAAACACCACAGGTAGGTGGTATACAATTATGGATGGACGAGTGACTGCCGACACAGAGGTAGCTACAGCCGTGGACTACCGTACTGCGTCTGCTGCTAATATAGACTGGATGATAATGATATAAAAAATATATATATATCACTACTGCAGCCGGACAGGTATATATTATATAATGACGGACCTGCTGGACACTGTCAGCTCAGCACTGCAGACTCCTAAAGTAAGCTACTAGTATCAAGAAGATAGAAAAAAAAAAAAAAACACCACGGGTAGGTGGTATACAATTATGGATGGACGAGCGACTGCCGACACAGAGGTAGCTACAGCCGTGGACTACCGTACTGCGTCTGCTGCTAATATAGACTGGATGATAATGATATAAAAAATATATATATATCACTGCTGCAGCCGGACAGGTATATATTATATAATGACGGACCTGCTGGACACTGTCAGCTCAGCACTGCAGACTCCTAAAGTAAGCTACTAGTATCAAGAAGATAGAAAAAAAAAACACCACGGGTAGGTGGTATACAATTATGGATGGACGAGCGACTGCCGACACAGAGGTAGCTACAGCCGTGGACTACCGTACTGCGTCTGCTGCAGTGCTAATATAGACTGGATGATAATGATATAAAAAATATATATATATCACTACTGCAGCCGGACAGGTATATATTATATAATGACGGACCTGCTGGACACTGTCAGCAGAATGCGTTTATAGAATAAAAACACCACACGACGAGTGTTTAACTTTTTCAGGCAGACAATCACAATATACTGGTGGTCAGTGGTCACTGGTCAGTCACACTGGCAGTGGCACTCTGGCAGCAAAAGTGTGCACTGTTAAAATATGTACTCCTGCTATAACTGCTCCCCAGTCTCCCCCACAATTAAGCTGTGTGAGCAGTGAGCACTCAGCACAGTCAGATATACAGTATTACATAGATGATGCAGCACACTGAGGGCACACTGAGGCTGAGCACAGATATGGTATGTGACTGTGTCACACTGTGTATCGTTTTTTTTCAGGCAGAGAACGGATTAATTAAACTGGTGGTCACTGGTCACACTATCAGCAAGTAGTACTCCTAATATGCTCCCCAAAATTAGTAAATCAAGTGTCTCTACTACTCTCTAGTCTACTCTAAACGGAGAGGACGCCAGCCACGTCCTCTCCCTATCAATCTCAATGCACGTGTGAAAATGGCAGCGACGCGCGGCTCCTTATATAGAATCCGAGTCTCGCGATAGAATCCGAGCCTCGCGAGAATCCGACAGCGGGATGATGACGTTCGGGCGCGCTCGGGTTAACCGAGCAAGGCGGGAAGATCCGAGTCTGCCTCGGACCCGTGTAAAAAGCGTGAAGTTCGGGGGGTTCGGTTTCCGAGAAACCGAACCCGCTCATCACTAGGCAGGTGTCTAGGGTCGGAGACGCGCGTGTGTACCAAGAAATGCAGGTGCGTCATGGCTGTTTTTGGGGCCGGCCGATGACGTTACCAGCATTTCCTGAGCTTGGAAACATGGCGGCTGTGCACCTGAATAACCCCCTGACTACCAACTCTGAATAACCCCCTAATCTGTTAAATTGTACTGCAGCATAGTCTTCTGACCTTATCACGGACGAACTTTTGGGCCACTCAGCTTTTCTTGCTACCCCTTTGAGTTCATCTTCTCTTCTTTCTTTACACATTGTGCCATATGCAGTTAGATCCTGGAATTACGTTGCTTGAAGATATTGCAGGCCATACAAAAACAATGTCACCCTGCTCATGACCATGCATAATGAGGCAATCCATATGACCAACCAGTCACATGCATCAAAATTAGTGATGTGCACCGGACTAGAGATGAGAGACGGAAATTTTTCGGGTTTTGTGTTTTGGTTTTGGATTCGGTTCCGCGGCCGTGTTTTGGATTCGGACGCGTTTTGGCAAAACCTCCCTGAAAATTTTTTGTCGGATTCGGGTGTGTTTTGGATTCGGGTGTTTTTTACAAAAAACCCTCAAAAACAGCTTAAATCATAGAATTTGGGGGTCATTTTGATCCCATAGTATTATTAACCTTAATAACCATAATTTCCACTCATTTCCAGTCTATTCTGAACACCTCACACCTCACAATATTATTTTTAGTCCTAATTTTTGCACCGAGGTCGTTGGATGACTAAGCTAAGCGACCCAAGTGGCCGACACAAACACCTGGCCCATCTAGGAGTGGCACTGCAGTGTCAGACAGGATGGTCGATTTAAAAAATAGTCCCCAAACAGCACATGATGCAAAGAAAAAAAGATGTGCACTGTGGTCGCTGGATGGCTAAGCTAAGCGACACAAGTGGCCGACACAAACACCTGGCCCATCTAGGAGTGGCACTGCAGTGTCAGGCAGGATGGCACTTCAAAAAAATAGTCCCCAAACAGCACATGATGCAAAGAAAAATGAAAGAAAAAAGAGGTGCAAGATGGAATTGTCTTTGGGCCCTCCCACCCACCCTTATGTTGTATAAACAGGACATGCACATTTTAACAAACCCATCATTTCAGCGACAGGGTCTGCCACACAACTGTGACTGAAATGACTGGTTGGTTTGGGCCCCCACCAAAAAAGAAGCAATCAATCTCTCCTTGCACAAACTGGCTCTACAGAGGCAAGATGTCCACCTCCTCCTCATCGTCCGATTCCTCACCCCTTTCACTGTGTACATCCCCCTCCTCATAGATTATTAATTCGTCCCCACTGGAATCCACCATCTCAGGTCCCTGTGTACTTTCTGGAGGCAATTGCTGGTGAATGTCTCCACGGAGGAATTGATTATAATTAATTTTGATGAACATCATCTTCTCCACATTTTCTGGAAGTAACCTCGTACGCCAATTGCTGACAAGGTGAGCGGCTGCACTAAACACTCTTTCGGAGTACACACTGGAGGGGGGGCAACTTAGGTAAAATAAAGCCAGTTTGTGCAAGGGCCTCCAAATTGCCTCTTTTTCCTGCCAGTATACGTACGGACTGTCTGACGTGCCTACTATGCGGTCACTCATATAATCCTCCACCATTTCAATGGTGAGAGAATCATATGCAGTGACAGTAGACGACATGTCAGTAATCGTTGGCAGGTCCTTCAGTCCGGACCAGATGTCAGCACTCGTACCAGACTGCCCTGCATCACCGCCAGCGGGTGGGCTCGGAATTCTTAGCCTTTTCCTCGCACCCCCAGTTGCGGGAGAATGTGAAGGAGCAGCTGTTGACGGATCACGTTCCGCTTGACTTGACAATTTTCTCAGCAGCAGGTCTTTGTACCTCTGCAGACTTGTGTCTGCCGGAAAGAGAGATATAACGTAGGTTTTAAATCTAGGATCGAGCACGGTGGCCAAAATGTACTACTCTGATTTCAACAGATTGACCACCCGTGAATCCTGGTTAAGCGAATTAAGGGCTCCATCCACAAGTCCCACATGCCTAGCGGAATCGCTCTGTTTTAGCTCCTCCTTCAATGTCTCCAGCTTCTTCTGCAAAAGCCTGATGAGGGGAATGACCTGACTCAGGCTGGCAGTGTCTGAACTGACTTCACGTGTGGCAAGTTCAAAGGGTTGCAGAACCTTGCACAACGCTGAAATCATTCTCCACTGCGCTTGAGTCAGGTGCATTCCCCCTCCTTTGCCTATATCGTAGGCAGATGTATAGGCTTGAATGGCCTTTTGCTGCTCCTCCATCCTCTGAAGCATATAGAGGGTTGAAATCCACCTCGTTACCACCTCTTGCTTCAGATGATGACAGGGCAGGTTCAGGACTGTTTGCTGGTGCTCCAGTCTTCGGCAGGCGGTGGCTGAATGCCGAAAGTGGCCCGCAATTCTTCGGGCCACCGACAGCATCTCTTGCACGCCCCTGTCGTTTTTTAAATAATTCTGCACCACCAAATTCAATGTATGTGCAAAACATGGGACGTGCTGGAATTTGCCCAGATGTAATGCACGCACAATATTGCTGGCGTTGTCCGATGTCACAAATCCCCAGGAGAGTCCATTTGGGGTAAGCCATTCTGCGATGATGTTCCTCAGTTTCCGTAAGAGGTTGTCAGCTGTGTGCCTCTTCTGGAAAGCGGTGATACAAAGCGTAGCCTGCCTAGGAACGAGTTGGCGTTTGCGAGATGCTGCTACTGGTGCCGCCGCTGCTGTTCTTGCTGCGGGAGGCAATACATCTACCCAGTGGGCTGTCACAGTCATATAGTCCTGAGTCTGCCCTGCTCCACTTGTCCACATGTCCGTGGTTAAGTGGACATTGGGTACAACTGCATTTTTTAGGACACTGGTGACTCTTTTTCTGAGGTCTGTGTACATTTTCGGTATCGCCTGCCTAGAGAAATGGAACCTAGATGGTATTTGGTACCGGGGACACAGTACCTCAATCAAGTCTGTAGTTGCCTGTGAATTAACGGTGGATAACGGAAACACGTTTCTCACCGCCCAGGCTGCCAAGGCCTGAGTTATCCGCTTTGCAGCAGGATGACTGCTGTGATATTTCATCTTCCTCGCAAAGGACTGTTGGACAGTCAATTGCTTACTGGAAGTAGTACAAGTGGTCTTCCGACTTCCCCTCTGGGATGACGATCGACTCCCAGCAGCAACAACAGCAGCGCCAGCAGCAGTAGGTGTTACACTCAAGGATGCATCGGAGGAATCCCAGGCAGGAGAGGACTCGTCAGACTTGCCAGTGACATGGCCTGCAGGACTATTAACTTTCCTTTGTAAGGAGGAAATTGACACCGAGGGAGTTGGTGGTGTGGTTTGCAGGACCTTGGTTACAAGAGTAAGGGATTTAGTGGTCAGTGGACTGCTTCCGCTGTCATCCAAAGTTTTTGAACTTGTCACTGACTTATGATGAATTCGGTCCAGGTGACGTATAAGGGAGGATGTTCCGAGGTGGTTAACGTCCTTACCCCTACTTATTACAGCTTGACAAAGGCAACACACGGCTTGACACCTGTTGTCCGCATTTGTGTTAAAATAATTCCACACCGAAGAGGTGATTTTTTTTGTAATTTGACCAGGCATGTCAATGGCCATATTCGTCCCACGGACAAAAGGTGTCTCCCCGGGTGCCTGACTTAAACAAACCACCTCACCATCAAAATCCTCCTTGTCAATTTCCTCCCCAGCGCCAGCAACACCCATATCCTCATCCTGGTGTACTTCAACACTGACATCTTCAATTTGACTATCAGGAACTGGACTGCGGGTGCTCCTTCCAGCACTTGCAGGGGGCGTGCAAATGGTGGAAGGTGCCACCTCTTCCCGTCCAGTGTTGGGAAGGTCAAGCATCGCAGCCGACACAATTGGACTCTCCTTGGGGATTTGTGATTTAGAAGAACGCACAGTTCTTTGCTGTGCTTTTGCCAGCTTAAGTCTTTTAATTTTTCTAGCGAGAGGATGAGTGCTTCCATCCTCATGTGAAGCTGAACCACTAGCCATGAACATAGGCCAGGGCCTCAGCCGTTCCTTGCCACTCCGTGTCGTAAATGGCATATTGGCAAGTTTACGCTTCTCCTCAGACGCTTTTAATTTTGATTTTTGGGTCATTTTACTGAACTTTTGTTTTTTGGATTTTACATGCTCTCTACTATGACATTGGGCATCGGCCTTGGCAGACGACGTTGATGGCATTTCATCGTCTCGGCCATGACTAGTGGCAGCAGCTTCAGCACGAGGTGGAAGTGGATCTTGATCTTTCCCTATTTTACCCTCCACATTTTTGTTCTCCATTTTTTAATGTGTGGAATTATATGCCAGTATCAATAGCAATGGCCTACTCCTATATATACTGCGCACAACTGAATTGCACCACAGGTATGGATGGATAGTATACTTGACGACACAGAGGTGGGTAGAGCAGTGACCTACTGTACCGTACTGCTATATATTATATACTGGTGGTCAGCAAACTGTGCAAAACTGAAATGCACCACAGGTATGGATGGATAGTATACTTGATGACACAGAGGTAGGTAGAGCAGTGGCCTACTGTACCGTACTGCTATATATTATTATATACTGGTGGTCAGCAAACTGTGCAAAACTGAAATGCACCACAGGTATGGATGGATAGTATACTTGACGACACAGAGTTAGGTAGAGCAGTGGCCTTCTGTACCGTACTCCTATATATTATATACTGGTGGTCAGCAAAATTATGCACTGTACTCCTACTATATACTACAATGCAGCACAGATATGGAGCGTTTTTCAGGCAGAGAACGTATAATACTGGTGGTCACTGGTCAGCAAAACTCTGCACTGTACTCCTCCTATATAATACTGCTGGTACCCAGTCCCCACAATAAAGCAGTGTGAGCACAGATATATGCAGCACACTAAGCACAGATATGCAGCGTTTTTCAGGCAGAGAACGTATAATACTGGTGGTCACTGGTCAGCAAAACTCTGCACTGTACTCCTCCTATATAATACTGCTGTTCCCCAGTCCCCACAATAAAGCAGTGTGAGCACAGATATATGCAGCACACTGAGCACAGATATGGAGCATTTTGCAGGCAGAGAACGTATAATACTGGTGGTCACTGGTCAGCAAAACTCTGCACTGTACTCCTCCTATATAATACTGCTGGTCCCCAGTCCCCACAATAAAGCAGTGTGAGCACAGATATATGCAGCACACTGAGCACAGATATGGAGCGTTTTTCAGGCAGACAATGTATAATACTGGTGGTCACTGGTCAGCAAAACTCTGCACTGTACTCCTCCTATATAATACTGCTGGTACCCAGAATAAAGATATTTGCACTGCAGCCCCCTGAAACAAAGTGAGAGGACGCCAGCCACGTCCTCTCACTATCATTTCCAATGCACGAGTGAAAAATGGCGGTGACGTGCGGCTCCTTATATAGAATCCGAATCTCGCGAGAATCCGACAGCGGGATGATGACGTTCGGGCGTGCTCGGATTAACCGAGCCATACGGGGGAATCCGAGTATGCCTCGGACCCGTGTAAAAAGGGTGAAGTTCGTGGGGGTTCGGATTCCGAGGAACCGAACCCGCTCATCACTAATCAAAATGGCTGCAGATCACTTCTCTGTGTGCATTATTTGCTGGTGTTGCTTTTGTAACTTTATGTTAATCCCACTACAAGCCTTCTCTGCTGTGCAACCGTGCGTCGTCGGAATGTGCAAGGACTCTTTGAGCGTCATTAGAGTATGGCCTCCAGTGTGAGCAATTATGTATGTCCTCCAGTGCACGACTGCGTCCAACATCAGAATCAGACACTGGGTCTCTAGGCCTCTACCTCGCGGAGCTAGAGCTCCTCAGCCCCAGGCACTTCTGAACGGTCGCTGGGCTCTCGCAAGCCACTTTTAGGGAAGAAGCACCAAACAAAAGGTTTAAGAACACTATAAAATATGGCAACCCAGTAGTGATGAGCGGGTTCGGTTTCCGAAAAACCGAACCCACCCAAGCTTTACCTTTTTTTACACGGGTCCGAGCAGACTCGGATCCTCCCGCCTTGCTCGGCTAACCCGAGCGCGCCCGAACGTCATCATCCCGCTGTCGGATTCTCGCGAGATTCGGATTCTATATAAGCAGCCGCGCGTCGCCGCCATTTTAACACGTGCATTGAGATTGATAGGGAGAGGACGTGGCAGGCGTCCTCTCCGTTTATAATTGTAGAAGAGACAGTTGATTGCTTGTTTTATTACTAATTGTGGGGAGGATTGGGGAGCAGCTGTTAGGACTCGGAGTAGAGTGCAGAGTTTTGCTGATAGTGACCACCAGTTTTTTTTTATCCGTTCTCTGCCTGAAAAAAACGCTCCATACCATATCTGTGCTCAGTGTGCTGCATGATATATCTGTGCTGAGTGCTCACACTGCTTAATTGTGGGGACTGGGGAGCAGCTATAGCAGGAGTACAGTGCACAGTTTTGCTGACAGTGACCACCAGTATACGTTTGTCTGCCTGAAAAACACTCCTGTGGTGGCTTTTTTTTATACTAGTTTAGCAGTCTGCTGACAGTGTCGACCAGGTCCATTATACTGTATATAGCAGTACGGTAGGCCACTGCTGTACCTACCTCTGTGTCGTCAGTCACTCGTCATCCATTAATAATAATAAGTATACTATCCATCCATCTACATTGTATACCTGAGGTTGCTTTTTTTCTTTATACTAGTTTAGCAGTTTGCTGACAGTGTCCACCAGGTCCATTTATTATACTGTATATAGCAGTACGGTAGGCCACTGCTGTACCTACCTCTGTGTCGTCACTCGTCGTCCATTAAGTATACTATCCATCCATCTACATTGTATACCTGTGGTGGCTTTTTTTCTTTATACTAGTAGTACTAGTTTAGCAGTCTGCTGACAGTGTCCACCATGTCCATTATACTGTATACAGCAGTACGGTAGGCCACTGCTGTACCTACCTCTGTGTCGTCACTCGTCGTCCATAAGTATACTATCCATCCATCTACATTGTATACCTGTGGTGGCTTTTTTTCTTTATACTAGTAGTACTAGTTTAGCAGTCTGCTGACAGTGTCCACCAGGTCCATTATACTGTATATAGCAGTACGGTAGGCCACTGCTGTACCTACCTCTGTGTCGTCACTCGTCGTCCATAAGTATACTATCCATCCATCTACATTGTATACCTGTGGTGGCTTTTTTTTTATACTAGTAGTACTAGTTTAGCAGTCTGCTGACAGTGTCCACCAGGTCCATTATACTGTATATAGCAGTACGGTAGGCCACTGCTGTACCTGCCTCTGTGTCGTCACTCGTCGTCCATAAGTATACTACCATCCATCTACATTGTATACCTGTGGTGGCTTTTTTTTTTATACTAGTAGTACTAGTTAAGCAGTCTGCTGACAGTGTCCACCAGGTCCATTATACTGTATATAGCAGTACGGTAGGCCACTGCTGTACCTACCTCTGTGTCGTCACTCGTCGTCCATAAGTATACTATCCATCCATCTACATTGTATACCTGTGGTGGCTTTTTTTCTTTATACTAGTAGTACTAGTTTAGCAGTCTGCTGACAGTGTCCACCAGGTCCATTATACTGTATACAGCAGTACGGTAGGCCACTGCTGTACCTACCTCTGTGTCGTCACTCGTCGTCCATAAGTATACTATCCATCCATCTACATTGTATACCTGTGGTGGCTTTTTTTCTTTATACTAGTTTAGCAGTTTGCTGACAGTGTCCACCAGGTCCATTTAATATACTGTATATAGCAGTACGGTAGGCCACTGCTGTACCTACCTCTGTGTCGTCACTCGTCGTCCATAAGTATACTATCCATCCATCTACATTGTATACCTGTGGTGGCTTTTTTTTTTATACTAGTAGTACTAGTTTAGCAGTCTGCTGACAGTGTCCACCAGGTCCATTATACTGTATATAGCAGTACGGTAGGCCACTGCTGTACCTACCTCTGTGTCGTCACTCGTCGTCCATAAGTATACTACCATCCATCTACATTGTATACCTGTGGTGGCTTTTTTTTATACTAGTAGTACTAGTTTAGCAGTCTGCTGACAGTGTCCACCAGGTCCATTATACTGTATATAGCAGTACGGTAGGCCACTTGTCTTCACTCGTCGTCCATAAGTATACTACCATCCATCTACATTGTATACCTGTGGTGGCTTTTTTTTTATACTAGTAGTACTAGTTTAGCAGTCTGCTGACAGTGTCCACCAGGTCCTTTATACTGTATATAGCAGTACGGTAGGCCACTGCTGTACCTACCTCTGTGTCGTCACTCGTCGTCCATAAGTATACTATCCATCCATCTACATTGTATACCTGTGGTGGCTTTTTTTCTTTATACTAGTAGTACTAGTTTAGCAGTCTGCTGACAGTGTCCACCAGGTCCATTATACTGTATATAGCAGTACGGTAGGCCACTGCTGTACCTACCTCTGTGTCGTCAGTCACTCGTCCATAAGTATACTATCCATCCATCTACATTGTATACCTGTGGTGGCTTTTTTTTTTATACTAGTAGTACTAGTTTAGCAGTCTGCTGACAGTGTCCACCAGGTCCATTATACTGTATATAGCAGTACGGTAGGCCACTGCTGTACCTACCTCTGTGTCGTCACTCGTCGTCCATAAGTATACTATCCATCCATCTACATTGTATACCTGTGGTGGCTTTTTTTCTTTATACTAGTTTAGCAGTTTGCTGACAGTGTCCACCAGGTCCATTTATTATACTGTATATAGCAGTACGGTAGGCCACTGCTGTACATACCTCTGTGTCGTCACTCGTCGTCCATAAGTATACTATCCATCCATCTACATTGTATACCTGTGGTGGCTTTTTTTCTTTATACTAGTAGTACTAGTTTAGCAGTCTGCTGACAGTGTCCACCAGGTCCATTATACTGTATATAGTAGTACGGTAGGCCACTGCTGTACCTACCTCTGTGTCGTCAGTCACTCGTCCATAAGTATACTATCCATCCATCTACATTGTATACCTGTGGTGGCTTTTTTTTTTATACTAGTAGTACTAGTTTAGCAGTCTGCTGACAGTGTCCACCAGGTCCATTATACTGTATATAGCAGTACGGTGGGCCACTGCTGTACCTACCTCTGTGTCGTCACTCGTCGTCCATAAGTATACTATCCATCCATCTACATTGTATACCTGTGGTGGCTTTTTTTCTTTATACTAGTTTAGCAGTTTGCTGACAGTGTCCACCAGGTCCATTTATTATACTGTATATAGCAGTACGGTAGGCCACTGCTGTACCTACCTCTGTGTCGTCAGTCACTCGTCATCCATTAATAATAATCAGAGCCGGCCCTAACCAATATGATGCCCTAGGCAAGATTTTGGCTGGTGCCCCCTAGCACCACCGCTGGTTCTGCCTCTGACCTTGCACCTCTTTCCCAGCACCATCACCCCTCACCCATAGCAGTCCTTGTACCCCCTATATTTTAAATAGGAACAGTTCGCACATTTGACACACAGCCCAAAAAGGGGCATCTTCTTGCTGGGAAGGGGCATGGCCACACAATAGTTACCCCAATTCCAATTACGCCACAGAGTGCTGCAACTTTATTCACATTTTATCTTGCGATAGTGTCCATAATTCATATTACATCCCACAGTAGTATCACTTTACCTTATAAACGTTACTCCTCACAGTAGAGCCCCTTATTCACATTACATCACACTGAATTGCTCCTTATTCACATTACACCACACCTTATTGCTCTTTATTCACATTAGA